>NW_026126497.1:0-141152 GCF_943737965.1 Phodopus roborovskii | reverse complement strand
TAATGCAAATCTCAACAACTCTGAGAAACCATTGGATCAAGCTCCTATAAAGGTAAGAGGAGGCAGAGGAGTTAATTTCATTTTCAATAAAGGGAAAAGGATTATGGTACAGGTGATTAATTGTATTGTTTCCGTTCTAGAAATTAGAAAACTGAGGCATAGAAAACAGGTTTAAAATACTCATCATTATACCTGAATGGCACAATGATTCTTTCATTTTCATGCTTATGTCACTATAGGCAAGTTGTAGCTTGAGAGACTGGTAAATATGTAGAACTCAAAAGAAAGAGCCCTGCTTTGTTTTTGGTGAGAAACTCAGTGAGGCTGTAAGGTTAGCTCATCGGTGGGTATACTCCTTTAAGCATGTGGGAGGGGCACTAGAATGTGACAGAATGTTGGTTCATAAATGTTGCCTGGCAACCCTGTTGCATTCTGTATCCTGGTATCATGGGCCAAGGACTAGAGAGCAACTTCGGGAAAGTGTTATCATGGGACATTACAGTCTCCCAAGGTAACTATCTCCTAAAACTTTTAATGACAACATTTGACACGCCTAAACAAGTCATAGCCACACATCTGGAGGTGTGCCTACAGCTTTTACTGGTTACCAAATTCAAGATTACCTAATCATCAGAGAAACGTAGTCTGTATTAGAAACAGTTCAAAGTCTTCTGTTTATGAATACTTTTCTCCTAAGAAGTCACACTATGGAACAAAGACAATTAAGACTCACAATTATTCATCAAAAGGAGAGTTTGCCATTGATGACTTCCTTCTAGAAGGTGAGGAATCATTTATAGATAGATCTTGGTGATTATTGGATTTCAGTCCATCTCTTTGAGGCAGCCGCTGTAATATTAACAGGGATATATTCTAAAACCCTGCATCCATGTATGACAGTTCAGCCCAAAATGTTACTACCTGCTCTGCGATTAAATAACTGATGAACTCGGGAGTTTACCACAATCGTGTGGAAGCCGTCTGTGAGTCAATTGTGTGGAGTATGGAAGACCATTTCATCCTCTGATTATGTTATTTGATTATTAAAATAGACATTAGATAATCCATGATCAGTGGATTAAAGGACGTGATGTGAGGCAATTATTACAGACCATCTTAAGTATCAATTATAGAAGTAAATATTTAAATTTATCGCCACAGCATCATCTATGAATGCTTGGTCAGGCAATTAGGGAAGTGGATGATGTTACATGAACTCATTATTTGATTATTTAATTATATACAACAATGATTATATCGTCTATGACACCTGAATCTGGTGCCATATCATCTAATTACATAATTAATGAATTTTAAATTGGCAATCTGTGTTAATCCTCAAGATAATGTAAATATTTGTATAGTTATGTAAACAACAATCCTCCATTCTGTAGTAAAAAATAGCTCTCTTTATGGAGTAATGTGCAAACATCTTTTCATTCTATGATTCATTGACTAATTGATGATGATGGCATCCTTTGGTGTACTCACCTGGCCATGCTTCTTGCCAGAATGCTACATCCCCTATTTACTGTGACAGTTAGCTATTAGTGATTTATTTAATTTTTTAAATTATGTAAACGACAGTCTCGTGCAATCACCGATGAGTGTAGGTGCAAAATACTGTCAGGGACAGGTTAGGAAAGTTGTAGATATGGGCAGAGCATTTTCTGAATGATCTAAGTACCTTCCAGAGTACTATGGCTGCTGAAGGGATTGAGTCCTGAATGTTGCACGGTGCCCTCTGAGAAGAAGGAAGGAATTCACCAAGGCCGGCCAAGGTGGTCTGGCTTTTGATTACCTGTTCATCCTCCACATCTTCACATCACACGATCTACCATGAGAAGAAGGAGTGGCACTAGGAGGTCAGCACCATCACCCACAGACCTGGCAAAGGATGATTTCTACTCTTAACACGGAAGAACATCTCTCTCTCAGCCATGCCATTGATGCCCCTGCTGCAGCCATCTTTTCAGTTGAAAGCTCATGGACAATACTTACTGCTCGTTGAGGATTTGGCCTCAATGACCCACGTCCTGCCTGCAATGCAATAGACATTCAGGCGTTTCTGCATGAGTAGCCAACAGAATCCATCAGTAGATAGTATTATGGTTATCTGACTGACGCAAAGGCAGAAATGGTTGATGTACAGCATACATTTTCTTAGCTGTCAAGTCTACTCAGGAATTGATGATACAAAAATGTCAAGCTTTATATATATAAATTGCACTTATTAAGTTCTTTTCATTTATAATAAGGATCCCTGAAGTTTGGCGCTACCTTGTGTGACTCAAGTGTGACAGACCATCTAACTATCTGATTATTTCATTATTCAAATCTGTGTTTTTCTACTCTCAGGAGAGTGGGGTCTGGATCCACCTTGTTATGGGCAATTGTATCTTGTGAATTCTTTCTTTCTTCCTTCCTTTCTTCCTTTCTTTATTTAAATCAATGTTGATATCATTTTTTTTTCTCTCTAGGGGTGAATTAAGAGAAATTATCTGTTTATTCATTCATTTTTTTGTTCAAATCTATGATTAAGAACTCAATGTCTCTTCAGTATTGAGCAATCATTTAGGATTCATACATAAAACATCATCCACTTGTTTAATGTATATACATTTAATTATAAAAATCTGTCATTATGTATTCAGTGATCATTGGAGTTTTGACTCTTCTTAGGGGAGACCATTATATCAGATGATCACATCATCTAATACTATACTTACTTCTTTAACTGTTAATCTAGGAAATTAAGTAATAATTCATCATTTAATTTACGCATGTATAATACAGATAATATTATAGTCCATGAGTCCCTTTTGGAGTCAGATTTTGGGAGTTGATGATGTAATATCACCTCATTACTTCATCATTTAACTATGAAAATAGATCTTCACATCAGCGATAGGTTTAGGACTTTGGTGCCATCTCGTCAATGTTAATATAAAAGGCCCACTAATTAATTTTCAATTTAATTTTTTAAAAACATCATTATTCCAGGAAGAAATCAGTCTGACAACTCCATGTGCAATTTAAGTATGCACTGCCATGTCATTATTCAATCACTTTTCATTATATATTAATTATTTAAATCGATGCAGATGTTGTTCTTCTTGACTGGAGTAGGGCCATTCATCCATGGGAGTTAATCAAGTGGCATTATTTAATTATCTAAGTACTACTTCCTTGACAATCACTGGTGTTTGGTTCCATCTTCTGAAAGTTAAGTATGGAGGACTATCCAATTATTAACTTATTTGATTGTGTAAGTAATGATGGTTTCATCCGTAAATTCGCTGCAGTGGGATTGACACAGCAGGAGATCGGTACCAGAAGCAGTGGCCAGAGAATGGGGGACACAGCATTATACAGTGATTACTGATTACGCAATAGATTTTTAACAATCGAATGATTACACGATTAAAAAAAAAAAAACTGTACTGTTTCGCATCATCAGTTTCTGAGAGGTTGCAACAGAACTGACCCATGAAGGACACAGTGACCACCGATTTTAAAAATGGAATAACTGAATAATCTCCTGATCAGGGAATCTCATCTAATGAACTCTGTTGGGCTGCTAACATGACATACCACAAACAATAAATAACTCTAAATAACCATATTAGAAAGCAGGGTACAGGACTTAATAGAGAACAGTCAATTGAGGAATCCAAAATGACTGAAAGAAACAGAAGACACTGCTCAAAATCCTAAATCATCAGCGTAATGCAAATCTAAACAACTCTGAGAAACCATGGGATCAGCCACTTGGAGTTCCTGCAGGCAAGATCCTTGACTCCCAACAACCTCTTTTCCCCTCCCCCGCCTGAACTCCCTGGATTGGCCCCTGATCCTGCTGCTCCTGTCTCCGGTCCCCTTTGAGAGCACCCTTGGAGCTCTGATACACCCCCACCCATCCCAACCTCCAGCCTACCCCCCACCCTGTGCCCTACCCCACCTAAGGTCCTGCCGCTCTGGTTGAGCACTGGGACAGAGGGTGGAGCCAACAGTCCACCCTACTGAGACCTCTCGGAGCAACTCCGAACAAAGGAGACCTGACTATCCACGTGGGACCACCTGTAATTTCCACCGGCTTGGTCCCTGACCCCGCCTCCAGTCCTCTGCTGGAGTCCCAGGCCCAAATCCGGGCCCCTGCCAAAGAACGAGGTCTCAGCTGGAGAGCGCCAGTTTCCAGTGAGATCCCACTACCCTGCAAAACCTTCTCAAGTTCCAGCCCAGCCCTCGTCCTCTTCTGCCGGCTATTGGCCAGAGGTGAGTCTGGGCCCAATCGGGGCTGCCTGTCCCCTTCAACCTCTTTTCCCCCTCCCCCGCCTGAACTCCCTGGATTGGCCCCTGATCCTGCTGCTCCTGTCTCCGGTCCCCTTTGAGAGCACCCTTGGAGCTCTGATACACCCCCACCCATCCCAACCTCCAGCCTACCCCCCCCCCCTGTGCCCTACCCCACCTACGGTCCTGCCGCTCTGGTTGAGCACTGGGACAGAGGGTGGAGCCAACAGTCCACCCTACTTCGGAGACCTCTCGGAGCAACTCCGAACAAAGGAGACCTGACTATCCGTGGGACCACCTGTAATTTCCACCGGCTTGGTCCCTGACCCCGCCTCCAGTCCTCTGCTGGAGTCCCAGGCCCCTCCCAGAGATCCGCCTATCTCTGCGGGTCCACTTGGAGTTCCTGCAGGCAAGATCCTTGACCCCCAAATCCGGGCCCCTGCCAAAGAACGAGGTCTCAGCTGGAGAGCGCCAGTTTCCAGTGAGATCCCACTACCCTGCAAAACCTTCTCAAGTTCCAGTCCAGCCCTCGTCCTCTTCTGCCGGCTATTGGCCAGAGAGAAGCCTCCTAGAGAGCTTGGACCACACAGAGATACAGACATTGAATCTTTGATCCACATAAGCCCATCTGGGAAGGACCATAGAGAGAGGGAAGAGACACCACCAACACCTACAGGAAGAAACTATGGGAAGAAGGCAATACAAGAGAACACCTAACAACAGAAAGACAAACATGACACCACCAGAATCTAGGGAATCTACACCAACTAGAATGGAACACAACAACAAAGCAGAGGAAGCAGAAGGGTACGACTTAAAAATCACCATCATAAAAATGATAGAGGCCCTCAAAGAAGATATGAGAAAATCCCTTAAAGAAATAGAGGAAAAAACAAACAAAAAAGTGGAAGAAATGAACAAATTCCTTAAGGAAAGTACAGAAAGCCAAGAAAAAACAATTAACCAGGTGAAGGAAACGGTTCAAGATTTGAAAACCGAAATTGAGAAAATAAAGGCAACACAAATGGAAGGAAAGCTGGAAATTGAAAAGCTGGGCAAAAAATCGGAAACCACGGACACAAGCATAACCAATAGAATTCAAGAGATGGAAGAGAGAATCTCAGGCGCAGAAGATAAACTAGAAGAAATAGATTCATCGACCAAAGAAAACCATAAATCCAACAAATCCTTAACACACAATATCCAGGAAATGTGGGACACCATGAAAAGGCCAAACCTAAGAATAATAGGCATAGAGGAAGGTGAGGAAGCCCAGCTCAAAGGTGCTGAAAACATATTCAACAAAATCATCGAGGAAAACTTTCCAAATCTGAAGAAGGACATGCCCATGAAAGTACAAGAAGCATACCGAACCCCAAATAGGCTGGACCAAAGAAAAAGACCCCTCGACATATAATAATCAAAACACCTAGCATACAGAATAAAGAAAAAATATTAAGAGCAGCGAAGGAAAAAGGACAGGTAACATATAAAGGCAGACCTATCAAAATTACACCTGACTTCTCCATGGAAACCCTCAAGGCCAGAAGGTCCTGGATAGATGTTCTAAAAGTATTAAGAGAACACGGATGCCAGCCTAGGCTACTATATCCAGCAAAACTCTCAGTCAATATAGATGGAGAGAACAAGATATTCAATGACAAAACCAGATTTTCCCAATATGTATCTACAAATCCAGCCCTACAGAAAGTATTGGAAGGAAAATTCCAACCCAAGGAAGGTAACTACGCCCACAAAAATGTAGGCAACAGATAATCCAACTACACCAGAAACCTAGGGTGAAGCAGAACAAATATATTCACAATACCACTGCCAACAACAAGCCTAAATCAAACAGCCATCAACAGTATTGGTCCTTACTCTGCCTCAACATTAATGGTCTTAACTCACCTATATAAAAGACACAGATTAACAGAATGGATCGAAGGCAGAATCCATCATGCTGCTGCATACAAGAAACACATCTGAGCTCCAAATATAGACATTACCTCAGGGTAATTGGTTGGGAAATTATTTTCCAATCAAATGGAAATAAGAAGCAAGCAGGCGTAGCTATCCTAATATCTAACAAGCTAGACTTCAAGCCAAAACTAGTCAAAAGGATGAAGACGGTCATTTCATATTCATCTGAGGGGAAATCCATCAACTTAAAAGTCTCAATTCTGAACATCTATACCCCCTAATACAAAACTACCCACATTCGTAAAGAAACACTACTAAAACTCAAAGCTCACTATAAAACCTCACACACTTATAGTGGGAGACCCCAGTACACCACTCTCAACACTAGACAGGTTTACAAATCAGACCCTCAACAAAGAAACAAAAGAATTAACAGAAGTTATGTCTCAACTGAGGCTAACAAAGACATCTATAGAACATTCCATCCAAAGACAAAAGAATATACCTTCTTCCTGCTCACATGGAACCTTCCTCTAAAATCGACCACATACTAAAAAGAACTATAATAGACTCAACAGATACAAGAGGATAGAAATAGTCCCATATATCTTCTGGTCCACCATACTTTAAAGTTGAGATTCAACAACAATACAGAAGCAGAAAACCTGCAAAGTCATGGAAACTTAACAATGTGCAATTGCACCACTTATAAATTAAAGAAAGAATAAAGAAGAAATTAGAGACTTTCACAATATTCCGTAAGGATGAGGATTCAGCATACCCGAACTTATGGGACACCTTGAAAGCAGTGCTGCGAGGGAAGTTCATTGCCCGAGAGTTCCCATATGAAGAAAACAGAGGATAGTCACATAGATGGTGTAACAGGCGCAACTGTAAACCTAGAGAACAGAGAGAAGCGAATTCACCCCGCAGGAGCAGGCGCAGGGAAATAATCAACTTGGGGGCTGAAATCAACAAAATAGTAAACCAGGAAAATGATACAAAAAATCAATGCAACAAAGGGTTGGTTATGGAGAAAATCATCAGATTGAGTAAACCTTTATCCAAATTAACGAAAAAGCAGAGACAGAACATGAAATTAACAAAATCAGGAGAAATGGGGAACATAACAACAGACACAGAGGAAATCCAGACAGTTTTTAGGTCATAATATAGGAAATCTGTATTCCACAAAAATAGAAAATTCAAGGAAATGGATAAGTTTCTGGATAACTGTCACTTACAAATTAAATCAAGAACAGACAAACAACTTAGCTAGACCTATAACCCGAAATGAAATAGAAGCAGTCATGAAAGCCTTCCGAAAAAAAGTCAGGGCTAAATAGATTCAGTGGAGAATTCTACCAGACATTCAGGAAGAACTAGTACCACTACTCCTCAAACTGTTCCACAAGATAGAACAGAAGGTTTAATACCAATCTCTTTTTATGAGGCCACAATAACTTTAATTTCCAAACCCCACAAAGACATAACTAAGAAAGAAAGCTACAAGACCAATATCCAAGATGAACATCGATGCAAAAATACTCAATAAAATAATGGCAAACCGGATTCAAAAATACATCAGAGAAATCATCCACCATGATCAAGTGGGCTTCATACCTGGATTGCAGGGATGGTTTAACATAAGAAAATCTATCAACGTGATCCACCATATAAACAAACTGAAAAAGAAAAACCATATGATTATCTCCCTAGATGCAGAAAAATGTGATAAAATTAACTACCCTTTCTGATAAAGGTATTAGAGAGTCAGGGATAACAGGAACATACCTAAACATAGTAAGAGCAATTACAACAAATAACTTTCAACATGAAACTGAGTGGAGAGACTTAAAGCCAGTTCCTCAAAAATCAGGAACAAGAAAGGCTGTCTCTCTCTCCATATCTCTTCAATATCATACTAGATTCTAACAATGTATAGACAACAAAGGAATCAAAGGCATCGGTGAAAGGAAGAGTCAAACTGTCTATTTGCAGATGATATGATAGTTTACATAAGCAGTGAATAAACTCTACAAGGGAACTCCTACAGCTGATAACTTACTTCAGCAAACAGTAGGATGTAAGATAAACTCAAAAAATCAGTAGCCCTATTTTTTTAGACGACAAAAGGAGAGAGAGAAATCAGAGAAGCTTCACCCTATAACAAAAGCCAGAAGCAACCTTAAGTATTTTAGTGTAACCCATACCAAACAAGTAAAAGATCTATGTTATCAGAACTTTGTGACTCAAAGAAAGAATTAAGAAGATACCAGAAAATGGAAAGACCTCTGCTCTTGGATGAGTGGGATAAACACAGTAGAAATGGCAATCTTACCAAAAGCAATCTACAGATTCAATGCAATCCCCATTAAAATCCCACTACAATTCTTCAACGACATGAAAAGGATAATATAACTTTATATGGAAAAACAAAAGACCCAGGATAGTCAAAACAACCCTATACAATAAAAGAACATCCAGGAGGCATCACCATTCCTAACTTTAAGCTCTACTACAGAGCTATAGTTTCTGAAAGCAGCTATTTAATGTTAAAAAAATAGAAGGTAAACCAATGGAATCGAATTGAAAATCCTGATATTAATCCAGCTTTTAAGAACACCTAATTTTAGACCAAACAATAGAGTTATACAATGGGGCAAAGACAGCATCTTCAACAAATGGGTGCTGCACAATTGGATGGTGTGTAGAAGACTGCAGATAGACCCATATCTGTGGCCATGCACAAAACTCAAGTCCAAATGGATCAAAGGCCTCAACATCAATCCAGCCACATTGAACCTCTTAGAAGAGCAAGTAGGAGGTGCCCTTGAACAAGTTGGTATAGGAGACCACTTCTTGAACACACTCCAGGGGGCACAGACACTAGAAAGAAACAATTAATAAATGGGACCTCTGCAAACTTAGAAGCTTCTGTAAGGCAAAGGACAGTTGACAAGACAAAGCGGCAGCCCACTGACAGGAGAAGATTTTCACTAATCCTACCTGTCCGACAAAGGGCTGATCTCCAAAATATACAAAGAACTCAAGAAACTAGTCAACAAAACACCAAATAACCCTATTAAAAAATGGGGTACAGAACTGAAGAAAAGTGAAAGACACTTAAGAAAATGTCCACATCCTTAGCGTATCAGGGAAATGCAAATCAAAACAAATTTGAAATACCATCTTACCCCTGCCAGGAATGGCTAAAATTAGAAACACCAGTGATGACTTATGTTGGAGAGGATGTGGAGAAAGTGGAACACTCCTCCACTGCTAGTGGGAGTACAAACTCATACAGCCACTTTGGAGATCAGTATGCGGTTCCTCAGGAAAGTGGAATTGGTTTGACCAGGGACCAGCCAATCCCCCTCATAAGCATATACCCAAAGGATTCACATCAATGCAGCAAAGACATCTGTTCAACTAGTTCATAGCAGCACTATTTTAATATCTAGAACCTGGAAGTAACCTAGATGCCTTCAATTGAAGAATGGTTAATAGATGTAGCACATCTATAATGGAATACTACTCTACAGAAAAAAATAATGGTATCTTGAAATTCGCAGGCAAGTGGATGGCGCTTGAAGAAGCCATCCTGAACAGGTAACCCAGTCACAAAAAGAGGAACACAGTATGTACTCACTCATATAGGATTTTAGACCTAGATTAAGTGATCACCAGCCTATAATTCACATCACCAGAGAACTAGGATACAGGTTGTATTCTAAGAGATTCATATAAAGTCCCTCACAGAACTGGGAAGGGACAAGTCCCCCAGACCTCAGGTATGGTGGGGGAGGACAGCTAATGGAGAGAAAGTAGGAGGAGAAAATGAGAGGAGGAGAGGAAGGCATGTGTGACCAGGAGGATTGAGCCTGGTTGGAATGGAAAATAGGAAAGAGAGAGAGAGAGAGAGACAGAGAGAGAGAACATAAAAGAGGGAGCCAATATGGTGGGATATATAGTTAAGATAAAGAAAAAAAAGGGGGTCGAGAGGACTGCGCCCAACCAACAAACAAACAGTTTTAGAAGGGAGATTATAATAACTCTTCTTAAAAAGAAGGTGAAAAACCACCTTTCTCTATAGGGTGCTCAAAAAAAATGTGTGGAAAAAAGGGGAACACAAACATCAAAAAAAAATGCGGCGAAAAAGAACCACGCAGCAGCAGGAGGGGAGGACAAGGCCACACGGGGGAGGGGCGGAACAAAAGCGACCCCGAACAAAAAAGGGGGGGCGAAGGGCCCCACGAGACAGATCGGGGGAAGCCAACAGGGGGTCGACTCGGGCCCCCCTGAATATGGGTCCTCAGCCAGAAGGTCTAAGCAGTCTCAGGGGCCTCAGACAGTGGAGCCAGGATGTATCCCTGGGTGCACAAAAGGACTTTGCAAACCTATCCCCCATGGAGGGACTCATGCCTTATTCTAGAGATAGGAGAGGAGCCCTAAGTCCCTACTTCACAGGACCTGTCAGATCTACATGACCCCAACTGGATGGCATTCCCCTACATAGTATTGTGGTGGGGGGTGGGGAGGGGAAATGTTAGAGGGAAGGGGGGGGGGGGGGGGAAAAAAAAAAAAAAAAAAAATTTTTTTTTTTAAAAATTTAATATTAGGGGAAAGGGGGGGGGGGGGGGGGGGGGGGGGGGGGGGGGGGGGGGGAAAAAAAAAAAAAAAAAAAATTTTTTTTTTTATTAGTACAAGCTGATCCTACATTCCAAACAGCTGGACAAAACAGCCCAACAGACTACAGCAGGGATATCTGAATCTTCTTGAATCTCAAGACAGTATACCTTACCAGCAGGAAGTAGTTTGGAAAGAGCAGGGCCCAAATTCCCAAATATTGTGTATAAATGTTGTTTTCATTTAATTGGACTTTGTTGTATAAGAATTAAATAAAAAATACTCTAAAAAAAAAAAAACATGGGATCAAGCTCCTCTAAAGGTAAGGGATGCAGAGGGAGTTAACTTCATTTTCAATAAAAGGAAAAGTTATGGTACAGGTGATTAATTGTATTGTTCCGTTCTAGAAATTAGAAATCTGAAGCATAAAAAACAGGTTTAAAATACTCATCATTATGCCAGACTGTTTAATGATTCTTTCGTTTTCAGCTTATGTCACTATAGGCATGTTGTAGCTCCGAGAGACTGGTAAATAAGAGAAACTCAAAAGAAAAAAGCCTGCTTTGTTTTAGGTGATAAACTCAGTGAGGCTATAAGTTAGTTCCTTGGTGGGTATACTCCTTTAAGCATGTGGGAGGGGCACTAGAATGTGACAGAATGTTGGTTCATAAATGTTGCCTGGCAACCCTATTATGTTCTGTATCCTGGTGTCATGGGCCAAGGACCAGAGAGCAGCTTCGAGAAAGTGTTATCATAGGACATTACAGTTTCCCAGGTAATGATCTCCTAAAACTTTTAATGACAACATTTGATTAGCCTAAACAAGTCATAGCCACACCTGTGAAGGGGTGTGCCTACAGCTTTTACTGGTTACCAAATTCAAGATTATCCAGTCATCAGAGAATGTAGTCTGTGGAGAAACAGTTCAAATACTCTGTTTATGAGTACTCTAGCTCCTAAGAAGTCAAACTATGGAACAAAAGATAATCAGACTCACAATTATTCATCAAAGGTGAGTTTCCATTGATGACTTCCTTCAGGAAGGTGATAATCCATTTGTTAGAGTAGACTTTGTGATTATTGGTTTCAGTCCATCTCTTTTGGGGCAGCCACCCGTCATTAAATGTGCGATATCGTCCAAAAACCTGCATATACAGCGACAGTTCAGCATTTAAACGTGTTACTACTCTGCAATGCGATTAAATAAGGGATGAACCTGAGAGTTTCCCACAATCATGTGGGAGTCAACGAGAGTCAATTGTGTGGAGTATGGCAGATCAAGGCATCCTCTGATTATGTTGTTATTTGATTATTAAATAGGACATTAGATAATCCATGATATGTGGATTGTGTTGTTGTGATGTGGAGGCAATTGTTACAGACCATCTTAATGTCAATTATGTAGTTAAAATATTTAAATTCATCACCGGCCCCCATCGTTCAAGAGCCCAATTTGGAGCCACCTTAGGGAAGTGGATGATGTTACATGAACTCATTATGATTATTTCATTATATAAAACAATGATTATATGGTCCATGACACCTGGAATCTGGTGCCCGGATCATCTAATTACATAATTAATGAATGTAAATTGACAATCTGTGTTAATCCCCAAGGTAATGTAAATATTTATATAGTTATGTAAACAACAATCCCCGATTCCATGAAGATACCTGTAAGGCCCCCACTTGTGGAGATAATGTGCAATATCTTCACATTCCATGAGTCATTGACTCAATTGGTGGTGATGACATCCTTCATGACTGGAGTCTGGCCAGCCTTCCCTGCCATTAGCATGCTACATCCACTATTTATTGTGACAGTTAGCTATTAGTAACTTATTTAATACTTTAAGTTAGGTAAGCGACAGACACTGCCATCACCATTACATTAGGGTGCAAATCTGTCAGGGACAGGTTAGGAAAGTTGTAGACATGAGCAGAGCATTTCTGAATGATATATGCATCTTCGGGGTTCGAGGGATGCTGGGTGATTGAGTCCTTAAGGTTGCGGTGCCCTCTGAGAAGCACAAGTACTTCACCAAGGCGAGCGGTGGTCAGGCTCTTGACTCCCTTTCTTCCTCTACATCTTCACATTGGTTGGGTCTACCAGAGAAGGGGGTAGCACTAGGAGGTCAGCATCATCACCGAGGCCTGGCATAAGGATGACGACTCAGAAGACAGAAGAACATCTCTCTCTCTAGCTATGCTATTGATGCACCTGCGCATCCATCTTTTCAGCTGTTATCAACATTGTGACTACTATTGCTAAGCCAAGATTGGGCCCACTATCTCATGTTCTGCCGCACCACAACAGACATTAAGGCGCTTGTGGTGGGGTCAGGCCAACAGAATTCATCAAGCAAGACAGTATGATTATCTGCCGATTAACTGAAGGCTTGTTAAATATGCGTGATGACAGCATACAGTTTCATACCTGGCAAGTCTGCCCAGGAGTTGATGATACAAAAAAAGGTCAATGGCTTACATATTAAAAGATGTAATTATTAAATTCTTTCATTATATAATCTGTGATCCCTGAAGTTTGGCGCCACCTTGTGTGACTCAAGTGTGACAGGCAGTCTAACTATCTGATTATTTCATTATTCAAATCTGTCTTTTTCTACTCCAGGGGGAGTGGAGTCTGTATACACCTTGTTGGTGTTAAATTGTATCTTGTGAATTCTTTCATTCTTTCTTTCTTTCATTCTTTCTTTCTTCCTTTCTTTATTTAAATCAAGTTGATATCATTTTGTTATCTCTCTAGGAGTTAATTATGAGAAACTAACTCTTTATTCATTCATTTTTTGTTCAAATCTATGATTAAGAACTCAATGTCCCTTCAGAATTGAGCAATCATTTGGGCTTCACGCATAAAACACCATCCACTTGTTTAATGTGTATTCATTTAATTATGAAAATCTGTCATTATGTATTCAGTGATCACTGGAGATTTGAGCCTCCTTAGGGAGACCGTTGTACCAGACTATCACGCCATCTAATACTACACTTACTTCTTTAACTGTTAAACTAGGAAGTTAAGTAATAATTCATCATTTAATTTACATATTTAAAAACATGTAATGTTATGGACCATAAGTCCCGTTTGGAGTCAGATTTTGGTAGTTGATGATGTAATATCATTCATTACTTCATCATTTAGCTATGTAAATGGATCTTTCTATCAGCGATAGGTTTAGGACTTTGGTACCATCTCATCAGTGTTAATATAAAAGGCCCACTAATTAATTTTGTATTTATTTTTGTAAAACATCATTATTCCAGTAAGAGATCAGTCTGACTACTCCATGTGGGATTTAAGTATGCACCACCATGCCATTTTTTAATCATTTTTCATTATATATTAATTATTAAAATCGATGAAGTTGTTTTTCTTCTTGACTGGAGTCGGGCCAAAACTCCATGGGAGTTAATCACATAGCATTATTTAATTATCTAAGTACTACTTCCTTGACAATCACTGGAGTTTGGTTCCAAATTTTGAAAGTTAAATATGGAGGACTATCCAATTATTAACTCATTTGATTGCGTAAGTAATTATGGTGTCATCCGGCATTTGGCTCCAGTGGCATTGACACAGCAGGAGGTTGGTACCAGAAGCAGAGGACAGAGAAGGAGAGACACTGCCTTATACAGTGATTACTGATTATGCAATAGTAGATTTTGAATAATTGAATGATTACCGATTAAAAAAAAAAAACTGTACAGTTTTGCATCATCAGTTTCCGAGATTTTGCCACAGAACTGACCCATGATGGACACAGTGACCACCGATTTTAAAAATGGAATAACTGAATAATCTCCTGATCAGGGAACCTCATCTAATGAACTCTGTCGGGCTGTTTACATGACACACCAGCAACAATAAATAACTCTAAATAACCATATTAAAGCAGGGTACAGGACTTAATAGAGAACAGTCAATTGAGGAATCCAAAAATGACTGAAAGAAACATAAGACACTGCTCAAAATCCTTAATCATCATCCTAATGCAAATCTAAACAACTCTTAGAAACCATGGGATCAAGCTCCTCTATAGGTAAGAAAATGAAGCAGAGATTATTTTATTTTCAATAAAGGGAAAAGGATTATAGTAGAGGCGATTAATTGTATTGTTTCCATTGTAGAAATTAGAAAATTGAGCATAGAAAACAGGTTTAAAATACTCATCATTGTACTTGAATGGCAAAATGATGCTTTCGTTTTCATGCTTATGTCACTATAGGCATGTTGTAGCTTGAGAGACTGGTAAATATGTAGAACTCATAAGAAAGTGCCCTGCTTTGTTTTTGAGAAGCTCATTGAGTCTGTAAGGTTAGTTCATAGTTGGGGATACTCCTTTTAGCATTGGGGGAGGGGTCCTAGAATGTGACAGAATGTTGGTACATAAATGTTGACTGGCAACCCTGCTTGCATTCTGTATCCTGGTATCATGGGCCAAGGACCAGAGCGAAGCTTCGAGAATGGGTAAACTTGGGACATTACAGTCTCCCAAGATAACTATCTCCAAAAATTTAATGACAGCATTTGATTCACCTAAGAAAGTCATACCCACACCTCTGGAAGTGGGCCTACTGCTTTTACTATTTTCCAAATTCAAGATTAACTAATCATCACTGAACATAGTCTGTGGAGAAACTGTTCAAAGTCTTCTGTTAATGAATACTCTCTCTCCTAAGAAGTCACACTATGGAACAAAAGATAATAAGACTCACAATTATTCATCAAAAGGTGAGTTTGCCATTGTTGACTTCCTTCAGGAGGGTGATAATCCATTTGTTAGAGTAGACTTAGTGATTGTTGGATTTCAGTCCATCTCTTTTGAGGCAGCCGTCCAACATTAAATATGTGATATCTTCTAAAATCCCTACATACATAATGACAGTTCAGCATTTCAACATGTTACTACTCTGCTCTGCGATTAAATAAGGGATGAACCTGGGAGTTTCCCACAATCATGTGGGAGTCAACTGAGAGACAAATGTGTGGAGTATGGCAGACCATTTTCATCCTTTGATTGTGTTGTTATTTGATTATTAATATCGGACATTAGATAATCCATGATCAGTGGATTGTGGTGATGCGATGTGGGAGGCAATTCTTATTGACCATCTTAATATCAATTATGTAGTTAAAATATTTAAATTTATCACAACAGCATCGTTCAATAGTCTGGTTTGGAGCCACCTTAAGGAAGTGGATTATGTTACATGAACTCATTATTTGATTATTTAATTATATAAAACAATGATTATATCATCCATGACACCTGGAATCTGGTGCCACAGATCATCTAATTACATAATTAATGTATTTAAGTTGACAATCTGTGTTAATCTCCAAGATAATGTAAATATTTGTATAGTTATGTAAACAAAATCCTCCATTCCATGAGGAGACCTGTAAAGCTCCCACTTGTGGAGATATTGTGCATTATCATCACATTGTATGATTCATTGACTCAAGTGATGATGACATCCTTCATGCCTGGAGTCTGGCTATGCTTCCTGCCAGTAGAATGCTACATCCCCTATTTATTGTGACAGTTAACCCCCCCTAATACTCACTTATTTAATTCTTTAAATTTGTAAACGTCAGACAGTGCCATCACCGAATATGGTTATGTTGCAAATATCTGTCAGGTAGAAGTTTAGGAAAGTTGTAGACATGGCCAGAGCATTTTCTGAATGATCTATGCATCTCCCAGGGTACGAGGGATGCAGGATGATTAAGTCCAGAAGGTTGCACGGTGCCCCATGAGAAGAACAAAGACTTCACCAAGGCCCGCATCCTGGTCGGGTGTTGACTACCTGCTCTTCCTACACATCTTCACATACAAGCTTGAGATCTACCATGAAAAGAAGGAGTGGCACTAGTCAGTCGGCACCATCACCGAGACCTGATAAGGATGACGACTCAGAACACAGAAGAACATCTCTCTCTCAGCTATGCTGGTGATACACCTGCTGCAGCCAACTTTTCAGCTGTTATCAACATTGTGGCTACTATTGCTAAGCCAGGATTGGACCCATTATCTCACTTCCTGGCGCATCACAACAGAGATTCGGGCGCTTGGATGATGTCAGGCCATCACAATTCATCAGGCAAGACTGTATGATTATGTGACAAATAACTGATGGCATTTTAAAAATGCGTGATAACAGCATACAGTTTCATACATGGCAAGTCTGCCCAGGAATTGATGATACAAAAAAGGTCAACGGCTTACATATTTAAAGATGTAATTATTAAATTCTTTCATTATAAAATCTGTGATGCCTGAAGTTTGGTGCAAACTTGTGTGACTGAAGTGTGACAGGCGATCTTACTATCTGATTATTTCATTATTCAAATCTGTCTGTTTCTACTCCAGGAAGAGTATAGTGTGGATTCATCTTGTTGGTGTTAAATTGTACCTTGTGATTTCTTTTCTTTCTTTCTTTCTTTCTTTCTTTTTTTCTTTCAATCAATGTTGATATTATTTTGTTTTCTCTCTAGGGGTGAATTATGAGAATTTATCTCTCTATTCATTTGTTTTTTGTTCAAATCTATGATTAAGAATTCAATGTCTCTTCAATGTTGAGCAATCATTTGGGGCTTCACGCATAAAACAACATCCACTTGTTTAAGGTTTATTCATTTAATTATTAAAATCTGTCAATTATGTTTTCAGTGATCACTAGAGTTTTGAGCCTCCTTAGGGTCGACCGTTGTACCAGACCATCCACATCATCTAATACTACACTTACTTCTTTAACTGTTAAACTAAGAAATTAAGTAATAATTCATCATTTAATTTACGTATTTAAAATACAGGTAATGTTATGGACCATAAGTCCCTTTTGGAGTCAGATTTTGGGAGTTGATGAAGTAATATCATCTCATTACTTCATCATTTAGCTATGTAAATAGATCTTTACATCTTCGATAGGTTTAGGATTTTGGTGCCATCTCGTCAGTTTTACTATAAAAGGCCCACAAATTAATTATCAATTTAATTTTTTAAAAACGTCATTATTCCAGTAAGAGATCAGTCTGACTACTCCATGTGGGATTTAAGTATGCACCACCATGGCATCAGCAGCATAGCTTCTGGACTCTATCATCTAGCATCCCTAGTACTCTGTGAGATGCATAGATCATTCAGAAAATGCTCTGCCCATGTCTACAACTTTCCTAAGACTTCTCCCTGACAGATATTTGCACCCTAACCATAATCGTTGATGCCACTGTCAGTAAATGCTAACTGTCACAATAAATAGGGGATGTAGCATTTTACTGGCAGGGAAGCATGGCCAGAATCCAGTCATGAAGGATGTCATCATCATCATCAATTGAGTCAATGAATCATGAAATGTGAAGATATTGCACATTATCTCCACAAGAGTTTGCTTTATATGTCTCTTCATGGAATGGAGGATTTTGTTTACATAACTATACAAATATTTACATTATTTTGGGGATTAACATAGATTGTCAATTTAAAATCATTAATTATGTAATCAGATGATCTGTGGCACCAGATTCCAGGTGTCATGGACAATATAATCATTGTTTTATATAATTAAAAAATCAAATAATGAGTTCATGTAACATCATCCTCTTCTTTAAGGTGGCTCCAAACGAGGCTCATGAATGATGCTGTCATGATTAATTTAAATATTTTAACTACACAATTGATATTAAGATGGTTTATAATAATTGCCTCCCACATCAAGTCACCACAATCCACTGATAACAGATTATCTAATGTCCTATTTTAATAATCAAATAACAACATAATCAGAGGATGAAATGGTCTGCCATACTCCACACATTTGTCTCTCAGTTGACTCCCACATGATTGTGGGAAACTCCCCAGGTTCATCCCTTATTTAATCGCAGAGCAGAGTAGTAACATGTTGAAATGCTGAACTGTCATTGTGTATGTAGGGTTTTTAGAAGATATCACATAGTTAATGTTGGACGGCTTCCTCAAAAGAGATGGACTGAAATCCAATAATCACAAAGTCTACTCTAACAAATGGATTGTCACCTTCCTGAAGGAAGTCAACAAGGGCAAACTCACATTTTGATGGATGAATAATTGTGAGTCTTATTATCTTATGTTCCATAGTTTTACTTCTTAGGAGAGAGTGTATTCACAAACAGAAGACTTTGAACTGTTTCTCCACAGACTACATTCTCTGATGATTAGGTAATCTTGGATTTGCTATTCAGTAAAAGCTGTAAGCATACTTCCAGAGGTGTGGCTATGACTTGATTAGGCGAATGAAATTCTGTCATTACAACTTTTAGGAGATAATTATCTTGGGAGATTGTAATGTCCCATGATACCACTTTCTAGAAGCTGCTCTCTGGTCCTTGGCCCATGATACCAGAATACAGAATGCAACCAGGGATGCCAGGCAACATTTATGAACCAACATTCTGTCACATTCTGGTGCCCCTCTCCCATGCTAAAAGGAGTATACTGACCGATGAACTAACCTTACAGCCTCACTGAGTTTCTCATAAAAACAAAGCAGGGCTCTTTCTTCTGAGTTCTACATATTTACAAGTTACTCAAGCTCCAACTTGCCTATAGTGACATAAGCATGAAAACGAAAGCATCATTGTGCAATTCAAGTACAATGAAAAGTATTTTAAACCTGTTTCCTATGCTTCAATTTTCTAATTTCTAGTCCGGAAACAATACAATTAATTGAATCCAACAGAATCCTTTTCCCTTTATTGAAAAGAAAATAAACTCTTCTTCATCCTCTTCCCTTTATAGTAGTTCGATCCCATGGTTTCTCAGTGTTGTTTAGGTTTGCATTAGGCTGATGTTTAAGGATTTTGAGCAGTGTCTTATGTTTCTTTCAGTCATTTTGGATTCCTCAATTGACTGTTCTCTATTAAGTCCTATATCCTGCTTTCTAATATTGTTATTTAGAGTGATTTATTGTTTGCGGTGTGTCATGTTATCAGCCCAACAGAGTTCATTAGATGTGATTCCCTGATCAGGAGAGTTATTCAGTTATTCCATTTGTAAAATCGCTGGTCACTGTGTCCTTCATGGGTCAGTTCTGTTGCAACCTCTCAAAAACTGATGATGTGAAACAGTACAGTTTTTTAAAATCTTGCAACCATTCGATTGTTAAAAATCTATTATTATGTAATCAGTAATCAAAGTATAAGGCATTGTCCCCCATTCTCTGGGCACTGCTTTTGATACCGATCGCCTGCTATGTCAGTCCCACAGCAGTCAAATGACAGATGACACAATCATTACTTACGCAATCAAATAAGTTAATAATTGGATAGTCCTCCATACTTAACACTCATAAGATAGAGCTAAACTCCTGTGATTGTCAAGGAAGTAGTACTTAGATTATTACATAATGCCACGTGATTAAATCCCATGGAGGAATGGCACGACTAGGTCAAGAAGAACATCATCTTCATCCATTTAAGTAGTTAATATATAAACAAAATGATTGAAAAATGACATGGTGGTGCATAGTTAAATCCCACATGGAGTAATCAGACTGACTACTCCTGGAATAATGATTTTTTTAAAATATTAAATTGATAATTATTTAGTGGGCCTTTTTCATAACACTGACGAGATGGCACCAAAGTCCCTAAACCTATCGCTGATGTAAAGATCTATTTAAATAGCTAAATTATGAAGTAATGAGATGATATTACATCATCAACTCCCCAAAATCTGACTCCAAAGCGACTTATGATCCATAAAATTACCTGTATTTTAAATACATAAATTAAATGATGAATTATTACTTAATTTCCTAGTTTAACGTTAAAGAAGTAAGTGTAGTATTAGATGATGTGATGGTCTAGTACAACGGTCTCCCCTAAGGAGGCTCAAACCTCCAGTGATTACTGAATACATAATGACAGATTTTCATAATTAATGAATAAACCTTAAACAAGTGGATGGTGTTTTATGCATGAAGTCTAAATGATTGCTCAATACTGAAGTGACATTGAGTTCTTAATCATAGGTTTGAACAAAAAAATGAATGAATAAAAAGATTGTTTCTCATAATTCACCCCTACAGAGGTAACAAAATGATATCAACATTGATTTAAATAAAGAAAGGAAGAAAGAAAGAAAGAAAGAAAGAAAGAAATAATTATAGAAAGGAAGAAAGTATTCACAAGATACAAATTAACACCAACAAGGTTGATCCAGACTCCACTCTTCCTGGAGTAGAAAAAGACAGATTTGAATAATGAAATAATCAGATACTTAGATCTTCTGTCACACTTGAGTCACACAAGGTGGCGCCAAACTTCAGGGATCACAGATTATATAATGAAAGAATTTAATAATTACATCTTTAAATATGTAAGCTGTTGACCTATTTCTTTGTATCATCAATTCCTAGGCAGACATGGCAGGTATGAAAATGTATGCTGTCATCACACATTTTTAAAATGCCATCAGATAATCGTCAGATAATGATACTACTGTCTTGCCTGATGAATTCTGTTGGCCTGACCTAATCACAGGCGCCTGAATCTCTGTTGTGATGTGGCAGGACGTGAGATAATGGGCCCAATCCTGGTGTAGCAATAGTAGCCACAATGATGATAACAGCTGAAAAGATGGCCGCAACAGGGGCATCACCAGCATAGCTGAGAGAGAGATGTTCTTCAGTGTTCTGAGTCGTCATCCTTTTGCCAGGTCCCGGTGATGGTGCCGACCTCCTAGTGCCACTCCTTCTTCTCACGGTAGATCACAAACGATGTGAAGATGTGGAGGAAGAGGAGGTAGTCAACACCCAGACTACTGTGCCGGACTTGGTGAAGCCTTGTACTTCTTGGAGGGCACCGTGCCACCTTATGGACTCAATCACCCTGCATCCCTCATACTCTGGGAGATGCATAGATCATTCAGAAAACGCTCTGCCCATGACTACATCTCTCCTAATCTTGTCCCTGACAGATTTTTGCACCCTAAACTTAATCGGTGATGGCACTGTCTGTTGTTTACATAATTTAAAGAATTTAATAAGTCAGTAATAGGTATCTGTCACAATGTATAGGGGATGTACTATTTTTCTGGCACGGAAGCATGGCCAGACTCCAGTCATGATGGATGTCATCATCATCAATTGAGTCAATGAATCATAAAATGTAGATATTGCACATTAACTCCACAAGAGGGAGCTTTACAAGTCTCTTCATGGAATGGAGGATTGTTGTTTACATTACTATAAAAACATTTACATTATCTTGGGGATTAACACAGATTGTCAACTTAAATACATTAATTATGTAATTAGATGATCTGTGGCACCAGATTCCAGGTGTCATGGATGATATAATCATTGTTTTATATAATTAAATAATCAAATAATGAGTTCATGTAACATCATCCACTTCCCTAAGGTGGCTCCAAACCAGGCTCATGAACGATGCTGTCGTGATTAGTTTAAATATTTTAACTACATAATTGATATTAACATGGTCTATAATAATTGCCTCCCACTTCGCATCACCACAATCCACTGATCATTGATTATCTAATGTCCTATATTAATAATCAAATAACAACACAATCAGAAGATGAAATGGTCTGCCATACTCCACACAATTGCCTCTCAGTTGATTCCCACATGATTGTGGGAAACTCCCAGGTTCATCCCTTATTTAATCGCAGAGCATAGTAGTAACATGTTTAAATGCTGAACTGTCATTGTGGATGCAGGGTTTTTAGAAGATATCACATATTTAATGTTGGATGGCTGCCTCAAAAGAGATGGAATGAAATCCAACAATCACTAAGTCTACTCTAACAAATGGATTATCACCTTCCTGAAGGAAGTCAAAAAGGGCAAACTCACCTCTTGATGAATAATTGTGAGTCTTATTATCTTTTGTTCCAAAATTTTTCTTCTTAGGAGAGAGAGTATTCATAAACAGAAGACTTTGAACAGTTTCTCCACAGAATACGTTCAGTGATGATTAGGTAATCTTGAATTTGGAAAGCAGTAAAAGATGTAGGTACACTTCCAAAGGTGTGGCTATGACTTTTTTAGGTGAATAAATGCTGTCATTAAATTTTTAGGAGATTGTTTTCTTGGGAGACTGTAATGTCCCATGTTAAACCATTCTCGAAGCTGCTCTCTGGTCCTTGGCCCATCATACCAGGATACAGAATGCAAGCAGGGTTGCCAGGCAACATTTATGAACCAACATTCAGTCACATTCTAGTGCCCCTCCCCCATGCTAAAAGGAGTATACCCCCCCCTCAATGAACTGACCTTACAGCCTCACTGAGTTAGTTTCTCACAAAAACAAAGCAGGGCTCTTTCTTTTGAGTTCTACATATTTACCATTCTCTCAAGCTACAACATGCCTATAGAGACATAAGCATGAAAAACGAAAGCATCATTTTGCCATTCAAGTACAATGATGAGTACTTTAAACCTGTTTTCTATGCTTCAATCTTCTAATTTCTACAATGGAAACAATACAATTAATCGCCTCTACTATAATCCTTTTCCCTTTATTGAAAATTAAATAAACTCCTCTTCATCCTCTTCCCTTTAGAGGGGCTCGATCCCATGGTTTCTCAGAGTTGTTTAGGTTTGCATTAGGCTGATGTTTAAGGATTTTGAGCAGTGTCTTCTGTTTCTTTCAGTAACTTTGGATTCCTCAATTGACTGTTCTCTATAAAGTACTATACCCCGCTTTCTAATATGGTTATTCAGAGTGATTTATTCCTGGTGTTGTGTCTTGTTATCAGCCCGACAGAGTTCATTAGATGAGATTCCCTGATCAGGAGATTATTCAGTTATTCCATTTTTAAAATCGCTGGTCACTGTGTCCTTCATGGGTTAGTTCTGTTGCAACCTCTCAGAAACTGATGATGCGAAACAGTACAGTTTTTTTTTTTAACTCGTGTAATCATTCGATTTCTAAAAATCTACTATTGCATAATCGGTAATCACTGTATAAGGCAGTGTCCCCCATTCTCTGAAAACTGCTTCTGAAACCGATCTCCTGCTGTGTCAATCCCTCAGCAGCCATGACGGATGGCACCATCATTTTACGCAATCAAGTAAGTTGATAATTGGTAGTCCTCCATACTTAACACTCATAAGATGGAGCCAGATTCCAGTGATTGTCAAGGGTTGTACTTAGATTATTAAATAATGCCACATGATTAACTCCCATGGCGGAATTTCCTGGCTCGAGTCAAAGAACAACATCTTCATCGATTTAAATAATTAATATATATGAAATATGTTTGAAGATGACATGGTGGTGCGTACTTAATCCCACATGGAGTAGTCAGAATGATCTCTTCCTGGAATGTGTTTTTAGAAAATTAGATTGATAGTTAGTTGGTGGGCCAGGGCCAGGGCCAGGGCCAGGGCCAGGGCCAGGGCCAGGGCCAGGGCCAGGGCAGCCAGGGCCAGGGCCAGGGCCAGGGCCAGGCCAGGGCCAGGGCCAGGGCCAGGGCCAGGGCCAGGGCCGTGAAATCCTGGGCTCATGTCTGGGTGCTTCTGTACTGACAGGAAGATCTTGCTGGGACCTGGCACTCTCCATGTGATGCCTCTTTAGCAGAGGCCCTGCTATGGAGGCTCTTTCACTCATGACTTTCACAATATAATAGGCCTCATTGGGAAGATTCATTTCTCTAATTCCAATCCTACACATTTGATTTGTATTATATAAAGCAATTCATACTGGAGGAAACTGTTAATACTTTAAACACCTAAGTACCTGGGTTATAGGAATGAGTGCTCACAATATTTTGTATTAACAAGTTAAAATATGTTTGGTTAAAGATTTGATTTCATTTTAATTATGTAGTGCCAGTGCATGGTTTTTTGTTTTTTCACACTTGTTCACAAGAATGTTAGCTTTTTGGGTTATTTTTGTAGCAGGAACTACAGAATTTTGTCAAAATCCGGACATAGGTCCTTGCAATGAACGTTCCATTATTTTTTCTCATTCATATCTCTAAACCTGTCTCTATCATTTCTCTGTCATCTTGATATGAAGTGATAGGGGATAGCTCATGAAAGAGGAAATCAACATCATACAAACAATTTGGTGAAGATTTTAGCCATCATACTTTTCTTTAATTTCAATACTCAAAATGTTTTGTTTTTTTTTTTTTTTTTTGTGGACCACGGTTCTTACTAAGTTCACTACACCCAAAATAAATGACAAACTGTTCAGCCCTTCTGATATAATCTGCAACCCAAGAGAGAGAGAGAGAGAGAGAGAGAGAGAGAGAGACAGACAAAGACAGAGAGACAGACAGACACACAGAGAAAGAAACACAGCATGAGGAGTGAGAAATGGGAGAGGAAAGAGATAATGGGAGCAAGAGAGACGTGAAACCAAGCTTCTCCACCTTCTGGTTTCACACTCTGTACCAAAGGCACCTCATATAAGACTGGGAAGAAACCTCCCCTATGACTGGTGTCTATGCTTGAAGCTCTGATTGGCTACCAAATCCTGAGTTACAGGACTAAATGAGCAGAAAAGACACAGAACTTGAGGGCAGGTTTGGACCAGGACTACCAAACATTCTAAACTCTCTGTATAGATACAGAAGCCATTAGCGTTCCCACGCAACAACCCAGCCTCCCTAGTTATGCGTATCTTGGTTTAAGTATGGGTTCTTCCTTCTTCCCAGGGATGATATGGAGAGGAAGGTTTCAGGAGTTGGTGGGATCTCTTTTAGCAGGTAGTGTGGTTTACAAGGTTTCCCTTAGCCACCATCCTGTAGACCATCGGCAACTGTTCCTTGAGAGATGGACAAAGTAGGTTGTGCAAAGCTTCAGCCTTAATATTGAGCTGCAGTTGGAGAGAGGATGTTCGAGTCCTGGCAGTGTTTGTTAGCACTGTTCCAAGCCCAACCTTCAGGGTGTCAAGGGGCGCACTCCCCTGGATTCACCTCAGGTCAGACTTCACCCTTGAAAGTCCTGCCATTGTTTCCCCATAGTAGTGGAAAGGGACAAGGTCTCCTGAGAAAATTGGCAGCATTGTGTGATGGAAGGGAGAGTTAGGAGAAAGAGAAGGGGAGAATGGAATGGGAAAGGAGAACAAGAGGCATCAAGAAGACTGAGTTTTGGAAAGAATAGAGGAGAGCAACAAAAGAGATACCATACTAGATGGAAATATAATAGGTGGTAAGAGAAATCTGGCACTAGGAAAATGTCCAGAGGTCTACAAGGATCACCCCAAATAAAAATATAAGCAATAGTGGAGAGACTACCTTAAATGCCCTTCCATATAATGATATTGATATCTACTTTATAGGATATTCTAGAGCCTTCTTCCAGTAGTTGAAAGGAACAGAGCAGGCACCCACAGCTAAGCACTAAGTGGAACTCCTGGAATCCAGTTGCAGAGACAGAGGAGTGATAAGTACAGGGTTAAAGACCAGGTTCGAGATATCCACAGAATCACCTAAACAAAACAGTGCAGAGCTCATGCACCCCAGTCTGACAGTTGGGAATCCATAATATGACTGACCTAAAACCCCTAAAAGTGCATCTCATTTAGAAGGCCTAGTAAGTCTAAGGGATATCTGGCAGTGGAATCAGGATGAATCCCTGATGTATGAAAGGCTTCAGGAGCCCATTCCCCATGGAAAAATATTCAGCCTATTCACATGGGGTTGGGCCTTGTCCCTAACCCAAATGACTTTGGGGTTGGTGCAGACTTGAGAGGGATAGGAAACAGAGATGGTTATGGTAAAGTAACTTTGATTCTATTTTAACAGAATTCATTAAAATTAATAATAGGTAATAAGGTGGGGTCAACAAATTAGCTAACATTTGCTGGTGCCATGGCCCTGAAGACCCAGAGCTTTGGGCAAGTTTATGGACATTGTCCTGAAGCAGTCACAGACTAACTGTGACTGTGGTATGAACACCATACCCCAGGGACCACTTTCATCTTTGGTGACTAGGAAATCCTGAAATTCCTACCTCCGCTCTCTAAGAACCATTACTAAAGGCTTCTGCCACCAAGCCTGGCTTCATCGCTTCAAGTTTACTTAGTGAGACATTAGAATGTGATGAATAACATGAAGAATTACACTTAACTGTATAGAAAACATCTTACATCTGTGAACCTGGCTGTCTCCATTACTAGTAATAGACAGAACCCTTCCAAGACATTCAGTGAGTTTTACAAGAGTAAATGATAAAGGGAAAATAATATTTCCCATATTTGAAAAGACAATGGACTTTTTGAGGCAGAACACCTGCATTTGATGGGCACCATCTTCTGTTACTGGAGTTTAGTGCCAGAGACTGTTGTCTGGCTACACTAACAACCAGGCTCAGTCACTCATCATAAGTGAGCCAAGCTAATGAACTAACTTCTGTTGACAAGCCAAACTACTATACCAGCACTCTGGATTCAAGGTTAACAAATATCTCTCATGTTCTAGGACAGACTAATCTATAAAGTGAATTCTATTTAAGACAGGATATCACAGTAATACTATTCTTAAAAGAAGAGAAAAAATACAAAAGTAAAATTAATGAAAATTTAAAGCATCTATATTCAGTTTGAACACTTATGAAAACAAAAAAGAAAACAGTAAATAATCCAAATCAAGGGTCATAATAGACATAGAATGCAAATATATGCAAAACAAAATTAGAAAGCTAAATATGGAATTTTTCCCATCTCTAAAGCACTCCCATATACTCGGTTCCGGTTTCTGCTATAAGGTGGTCATATAAGAAATCAATGTTTCTTTCATAGAGAGATTTTCATTTGAAATACTCAAGACTTTTTCTAAAATGTGACTCCCTGGAAAATGAGAATTTTATGAGTCTACAGTTGCCGTGGTAGTAGGCCAGAATGGACCCCACAAAGTTGACTTATGAGCTCCCACACGAATGTCATTGTCTAAAAACTGGTAATTAATTTACAGACACACACATACAACAGAATCTTTCTTTTTCTGGTAAAAATGTCTTTGCCATGGTATTTTATAGCATCTTTGCATAATCCTATTTGAAGGCAATACTTCAAGTTGAAGCACCCATGAGCAAATAGTGAGGACATGAAGAAGCACAGAATTTGAAGTAATAATTACTTATATTCATATCCACAGCACAATAAGCTATGTTGTGGAATAATGGCATATGCCACGGGGTTGCTCATGCTACCTGAGTGAGTTCCAGCATTTTTAAGTTGCAGATCAAACTCAATTCTCCAGGATGTGTGGAACAAAGTGTTGTGGACTGCAGTTTGTAGGACTGTAATCAGAAACAGCAGCTCAGTCCCATGTCTATTCCTCAGTCAGTGAGTGTGGACAGGTGGAAGACAAGCTATCATTGATGAAAGGAAGACAGAGACATAATATGATGTCAGGCAGGTTCAGTCAGTACTGTAAGCTCCATTTTATTCATACATCAAACTTAAGTAGTCAAACAAAGGTGCAGCAATGGAAGGGGACATCTATTAATATGTATAAAGGGAAAACAGAAATTGCTTCCACTAATGCTACAGGCACTCCATAATTGCACATACTATGTGCCTTCAGTCACCCAATTGCTGCACTTCCTCCCTTACTTCAGGGTGGTTAACCTGTCTACTCCCAAATCATTGCTATTTGGATAGGAGACATTCATCATCAAGGCACAGGTGTCCAGTAGCAGGAAAGATAATGTCTTAAGGAAAATAGGAGTTATTGGAGCACTTTGAACTCATGACAAGTTGGAATGGATTCCCATTTAGGATTTGAGAAACTTCAGACTGGCAGAATATATTCCAGGGCTACCAAAGCCATACAGAAGTCTTGTATGTAAACAGATGATGAGGTCTACCTTTAACTGCTTGGTGGCAGTGCAAATGTTTAATCCAGGGACACAGGAGGCTGCCTGATTTTGCTTAGGTTGAGGCCAGCCAAATCCACAGAATGAGTTTAAGTCCTGCACAGAAAAACCCTGATTTGAAAACAAAAAACAAAACAGAACAAAGTCACATAAATGAAAAATCAGATCAACCTTCTGGTGGTAGCCTACATGTATAAATGGTATTGAAGGAGGAAGCTTTCCCTCTTTGTCTAATTTCCCTAGCTCTGGGTTCCATGTTTCTTCCTTTACTAACATAGGAGCCTACTTTTTGGAATTTTGATGTACAATGACCAGCTGACACATCCATCCTGATAAACTAAAAAACTGCTGTACTCTTCAGATTCCCATTGGTAAGCAACCATTGTTGGACTAAATATATCACAGCTTGTGAGACATCGTAATAAATTCCACTTTTTACATATATGTAGAGTTTCATCCTACATTCCTTTTCATGCAGAAAACCTTGATTACTGCAGTTGGTTTTTGTTTTGTTTTATTTTTTATATGCTTACAAAATATGTATTTCTCTGTAAATATTCAATTTTCCATGAAGACTACTTTTCTCATTATGATGCCTTTGCCAAGTGTTTGCTCTGAATTTCAGGTATAAAATTCTACATTCATGGAGCCATCATCTGGCATTCTGCCACAAGGAAGATCATTTATCTTTTTTTTGAGATGTGGTCCCTGCTTTTCTTTCTTGATTATCTGAAGTTCCTGTGACAAACAGATAAAAAGCAAATTTAGTTCAATAAACTCAGTGTTTAACCAAATAACAAATAACACAATTTGCATTCCTAAATCTCTTTATGGTAATTAACGAATATTTGGAGCTCCCTTCCAACTTTTTCACCAAAAATCACGCAATCCATTTAAGTAAGTAAATTTAGCTAGAAACACTGTGTCTACGAGGAAGAAAGGTAAATGCCTGTGTACTACAGAATGATAGCACATGTCAGCTATAGGACAATTGCTAATGAAATGCACATCACTGCTAATGTAGAAAAGTCTTATTGCAAGAAGGCAATCAGTAACAATTGCAATTAGCCCTTAAGCACTCTGCAACCACCTGGGAGGTGCTTTTATCACTCAGGCCTTAATAGCTAACCAGGCCCCTTTGTGACCTGCCTGTCAAAAGAAGTGAAGGGCCCTTCTGGTCTGGATTTGAAGAGAAACAGCAGTCAGTGGTTTTTGTTATGTGCTTTGAGGAAGGGCAAACTGGAAAACCACAGCATCGTGAGTGAGGTGCTGCCATCCTCAGATCAGTGGAGGGAGATAGTGAGGTGTTGGTCCAGTGTGGTGGATATTCCCTGGATCTTGGTGGGAAGCTGCAAGGAGACAACCTGTCCCCTGAATTGTCATGTAGTTCTTGAAATACCCAGAAGCTACAGGCAGTCCCCCAAATAACTATTCTCTGGGCTGTATCTGCTTTGAGTACTGTGAGCAGGGAGGTGTCTATGGAAACCTTTTTTAAGTCAACTTCTACATACTTCAGGTACACCCACTGAAAGCAAGGCAACAAAATTCCAGAGGCCTTTTAGTTAAGTACCTTTTAGAAGTTCAGCCATTTGCATTTTAATTTTATGTCTAAGATCCATGTATTGTTAATTTTCTGCAGGTTGTAAAAGGCATCTCATGTAAGGATAGCACTTCACTATTGAGCAGTGATCTACACGAGTAGAATTTGTAACACAAACAATTCACAAATGCTTTTGAGATATTATATCTCATGAAGTAGAATTTAACTGAGGTAGTATTGCCCCTAAAACACACAAAGAGAAGTGTATGCATACACTAAAATACTGTTAGAATTTTCAATCCTAGATAAACATTTGTTGTCCATGATTTTCCAGATATTTGACTCCAAACCATTACACAGGAGGTACTCCTGTTATGCAACAGTATCTTAAAGGTAATGTTATGGACCATAAGTCCTTTTGGAGTCAGATTTTGGTAGTTGATGAGGTAATGTCATCTCATTACTTCACCATTTAGCTCTGTAAATAGATGGTTACATCAGCGATAGTTTTAGGACTTTGGTGCCATCTCATCAATGTTAATATAAAAGGCCCACTAATTAATTATCAATTTAATTTTTCAAATTGCTCAATATTCCAGGAAGAGATCAGTCTGACTACTCCATGTGAGATTTAAGTATGCACCACCATGACATTATTCAATCATTTTTCATTATATATTCATTATTTAAATCGATGAAGGTGTTGTTCTTCTTGACTGGACTTGGGCCATTCCTCCATGGGAGTTAATCACGTGGCATTATTTAATTATCTAAGAACTACTTCCTTGGCAATCACTGGAGTTGGGTCCATCTTATGAAAGTTAAGTATGGAGGACTATCCAATTATTAACTCATTTGATTGCGTAAGTCATGATGGTGTCATCCGTCATTTGGCTTCTGTGGGATTGACACAGCAGGAGATCGGTACCAGAAGCAGTGCCCAGAGAATGAGGGGACACTGCCTTATACAGGGATTACTGAGTACGTAATAGTAGATTCTTAATAATCGAATGATTACACGATTTTAAAAAAAACTGTACTGTTTTGCATCATCAGTTTCTGAGAGGTCTCAAGAGAACTGACGCATGAAGGACACAGTGACCACCGATTTTAAAAATGGAATAACTGAATGATCTCCTGATCAGGGAATCTCATCTAATGAACACTGTCGGGCTGATAACATGACACACCACCAACAATAAATCACTCTAAATAATCATATTAGAAAGCGGGGTACAGGACTTAATAGAGAACAGTCAATTGTGGAATCCAAAATGACTGAAAGAAACATAAGACACTGCTCAAAATTCTTAATCATCAGCCTAATGCAAATCTAAACAACTCTGAGAAACCATGGCATCAAGTTCCTCTAAAGGTAAGAGAATGAAGAGGAGTTTATTTTATTTTCAAAAAAGAGAAATGGTTTATGGTAGAGGCGATTAATTCTGTTTTTTCCATTGTAGAAATTAGAAAATTGAAGCATAGAAAACAGGTTTAAAATACTTATCATTGTACTTGAATGGCACAATGATGCTTTCGTGTTCGTGCTTATGTCACTATAGGCATGTTGTAGGTTGAGAGACTGGTAAATATGTAGGACTCAAAAGAAAGAGCCCTGCTTTGTTTTTGTGAGAAACTCGGTGAGGCTGTAAGGTTAGTTCATTGGTGGGTATACTCCTTTTAGCATGCGGGAGGGGCACTACAATATGACAGAATGTTGGTTCATAAATGTTGCCTGGCAACCCTGCTTGCATTCTGTATCCTGGTAACATGGGCCAAGGATCAGAGAGCAGCTTCGAGAAAGTGTTATCATGGGACATTACAGTCTCCCAAGATAACTATCTCCTAAAACTTTTCATGACAGCATTTGATTCGCCTAAACAAATCATAGCCACACCTCTGGAAGTGTGCCTACAGATTTTACTGGTTACCAAATTCAAGATTACCTAATCATCAGAGAACATAGTCTGTGGAGAAACAGTACAAAGTCTTCCGTTTATGAATACTATGGAACGAAAGATAATAAAACTCGCAATTATTCATCAAAAGGTGAGTTTGCCATTGTTGACTTCCTTCAGGAAGGTGATAATCCATTTGTTAGAGTAGACTTAGGGATTGTTGTATTTCAGTCCATCTCTTTTGAGGCAGCCGTCCTACATTAAATATGTGATATCTTCTAAAAACGCTGCATACACAATGACAGTTCAGCATTTAAACATGTTACTACCCAATTCTGAGATTAAATAAGGGATGAACTTGGGAGTTTCCCCACAATCATGTGGGAGTCAACTGAGACTCCATTGTGTGGAGTATGGCAGACCATTTCATCCTCTGAATTTATTGTTATTTGATTATTAAAATAGGACATTAGATAATCCATGATCAGTGGATTGAGGTGACGCGATGTGGGAGGCAAGTATTATAGACCATTTTATTGTCAATTATGCAGTTACAATATTTAAATTAATCACGACAGCATCGTTCATGAGCCTGGTTTGGAGCCACCTTAGGGAAGTGGATGATGTTACATGAAATCATTATTTGATTATTTAATTATATAAAACAATGATTATATCGTCCATGACACCTGGAATCTGGTGTCACAGATCATCTAATTACATAATTAATGTATTTAAATTGACAATCTGTGTTCATCCCCAAGATAATGTAAATATTTGTATAGTAATGTAAACCACAATCCACCATTCCATGAAGAGGCCTGTAAAGCTCCCTCTTGTGGAGTTAATGTGCAATATCATCACGTTTTAGGATTCATTTTTTCAATTGATGATGATGACATCCTTCATGACTGGAGTCTGGCCATGCTTCCCTGCCAGTAAAATGCTGCATCACCATATTTATTGTGACAGTTGGCTAATATTGACTTATTTAATTCTTTAAATTATGTAAATAATAGACAGTGCCATCAACAATTACGGTTAGGGTGCAAAAATCTGTCAGGGACAAGGTTAGGAAAGATTTAGACACGGGCAGAACATTTTCTGAATGATCTATGCATCTCAAAGAGTACGAGGAATGCTGGGTGATTGAGTCCAGAAGGTGGCACGGTGCCCTCCGAGAAGTACAAGTACTTCATCAAGGCCGGCACGGTGGTCTGGGTGTTGACTACCTGCTCTTCCTCCACATCTTCACATCGGTTTTGTTCTACCATGAGAAGAAGGAGTGGCACTAGCAGGTCGGCACCATCACCGAGACCTGGCAAAAGGATGACGACTCAGAACATGGAAGAACATCTCTCTCTCAGCTATGCTGGTGATGCCCCTGCTGCAGCCATCTTTTCAGCTGTTATCAACATCGTGGCTACTACTGCTATGCCAGGATTGGGCCCATTATCTCACGTCCTGCCGCACCACAACAGAGATTCAGGTGCTTGTGATGATGATGTCAGGCCAACAGAATTCATCAGGCAAGACACTATGATTATCTGGCGGTTAACTGATGGCATTTTAAAAATGCGTGATGACAGCATACAGTTTCTTACCTGGCAAGTCTGCCCAGGAATTGATGATACGAAAAAAGGTCCATGGCTTACTTGTTTAAAGATGTAATTATTAAATTCTTTCATTATATAATCTGTGATCCCTGAAGTTTGGCTCCACCTTGTATCACACTCAATTGTGACAGACTACCTAACTATCTGATTATTTTATTATTCAAGTCTGTCTTTTTCTACTCCAGGAAGAGTGGAGTCTGGGATCCACCTTGTTGGTGTTAAATTGTATCTTGCGAATTCTTTCTTTCTTTCTTCCTTTCCTTCTTTCTTTCTTCCTTCCTTCCTTCCTTCCTCATTTCTTAATTCCTTCCTTTATTTAAATCTATGTTGATATCATTTTGTTATCTCTCTAGGGGTGAATTATGAGAAACTATCTCTTAATTCATTCATTTTTTTGTTCAAATCTATGATTAAGTACTCAATTCCTCTTCAGTATTGAGCAGTCATTTAGGCTTCACGCATAAACCACCATCCACTTGTTTAATGTTTATTCATTTAATTATGAAAATCTTTCATTATGTATTCAGTGATCACTGGAGTTTTGAGCCTCCTTAGGGAAGACCTTTGTACCAGACAGTCACGTCATCTAATACTACACTTAGTTCTTTAACTGTTAAACTAGGAAATTAATTAATAATTCATCATTTAAATTACATATTTAAAATACAGGTAATGTTATGGACCATAAGTCCTTTTGGAGTCAGATTTTGGTAGTTGATGAGGTAATGTCATCTCATTACTTCACCATTTAGCTCTGTAAATAGATGGTTACATCAGCGATAGTTTTAGGACTTTGGTGCCATCTCATCAATGTTAATATAAAAGGCCCACTAATTAATTATCAATTTAATTTTTCAAATTGCTCAATATTCCAGGAAGAGATCAGTCTGACTACTCCATGTGAGATTTAAGTATGCACCACCATGACATTATTCAATCATTTTTCATTATATATTCATTATTTAAATCGATGAAGGTGTTGTTCTTCTTGACTGGACTCGGGCCATTCCTCCATGGGAGTTAATCACGTGGCATTATTTAATTATCTAAGAACTACTTCCTTGGCAATCACTGGAGTTGGGTCCATCTTATGAAAGTTAAGTATGGAGGACTATCCAATTATTAACTCATTTGATTGCGTAAGTCATGATGGTGTCATCCGTCATTTGGCTTCTGTGGGATTGACACAGCAGGAGATCGGTACCAGAAGCAGTGCCCAGAGAATGAGGGGCACTGCCTTATACAGGGATTACTGAGTACGTAATAGTAGATTCTTAATAATCGAATGATTACACGATTTTAAAAAAAACTGTACTGTTTTGCATCATCAGTTTCTGAGAGGTCCCAAGAGAACTGACGCATGAAGGACACAGTGACCACCGATTTTAAAAATGGAATAACTGAATGATCTCCTGATCAGGGAATCTCATCTAATGAACACTGTCGGGCTGATAACATGACACACCACCAACAATAAATCACTCTAAATAATCATATTAGAAAGCGGGGTACAGGACTTAATAGAGAACAGTCAATTGTGGAATCCAAAATGACTGAAAGAAACATAAGACACTGCTCAAAATTCTTAATCATCAGCCTAATGCAAATCTAAACAACTCTGAGAAACCATGGCATCAAGTTCCTCTAAAGGTAAGAGAATGAAGAGGAGTTTATTTTATTTTCAAAAAAGAGAAATGGTTTATGGTAGAGGCGATTAATTCTGTTTTTTCCATTGTAGAAATTAGAAAATTGAAGCATAGAAAACAGGTTTAAAATACTTATCATTGTACTTGAATGGCACAATGATGCTTTCGTGTTCGTGCTTATGTCACTATAGGCATGTTGTAGGTTGAGAGACTGGTAAATATGTAGGACTCAAAAGAAAGAGCCCTGCTTTGTTTTTGTGAGAAACTCGGTGAGGCTGTAAGGTTAGTTCATTGGTGGGTATACTCCTTTTAGCATGCGGGAGGGGCACTACAATATGACAGAATGTTGGTTCATAAATGTTGCCTGGCAACCCTGCTTGCATTCTGTATCCTGGTAACATGGGCCAAGGATCAGAGAGCAGCTTCGAGAAAGTGTTATCATGGGACATTACAGTCTCCCAAGATAACTATCTCCTAAAACTTTTCATGACAGCATTTGATTCGCTTAAACAAATCATAGCCACACCTCTGGAAGTGTGCCTACAGATTTTACTGGTTACCAAATTCAAGATTACCTAATCATCAGAGAACATAGTCTGTGGAGAAACAGTACAAAGTCTTCCGTTTATGAATACTATGGAACGAAAGATAATAAAACTCGCAATTATTCATCAAAAGGTGAGTTTGCCATTGTTGACTTCCTTCAGGAAGGTGATAATCCATTTGTTAGAGTAGACTTAGGGATTGTTGTATTTCAGTCCATCTCTTTTGAGGCAGCCGTCCTACATTAAATATGTGATATCTTCTAAAAACGCTGCATACACAATGACAGTTCAGCATTTAAACATGTTACTACCCAATTCTGAGATTAAATAAGGGATGAACTTGGGAGTTTCCCACAATCATGTGGGAGTCAACTGAGACTCCATTGTGTGGAGTATGGCAGACCATTTCATCCTCTGAATTTATTGTTATTTGATTATTAAAATAGGACATTAGATAATCCATGATCAGTGGATTGAGGTGACGTGATGTGGGAGGCAAGTATTATAGACCATTTTATTGTCAATTATGCAGTTACAATATTTAAATTAATCACGACAGCATCGTTCATGAGCCTGGTTTGGAGCCACCTTAGGGAAGTGGATGATGTTACATGAAATCATTATTTGATTATTTAATTATATAAAACAATGATTATATCGTCCATGACACCTGGAATCTGGTGTCACAGATCATCTAATTACATAATTAATGTATTTAAATTGACAATCTGTGTTCATCCCCAAGATAATGTAAATATTTGTATAGTAATGTAAACCACAATCCACCATTCCATGAAGAGGCCTGTAAAGCTCCCTCTTGTGGAGTTAATGTGCAATATCATCACGTTTTAGGATTCATTTTTTCAATTGATGATGATGACATCCTTCATGAATGGAGTCTGGCCATGCTTCCCTGCCAGTAAAATGCTGCATACCATATTTATTGTGACAGTTGGCTAATATTGACTTATTTAATTCTTTAAATTATGTAAATAATAGACAGTGCCATCAACAATTACGGTTAGGGTGCAAAAATCTGTCAGGGACAAGGTTAGGAAAGATTTAGACACGGGCAGAACATTTTCTGAATGATCTATGCATCTCAAAGAGTACGAGGAATGCTGGGTGATTGAGTCCAGAAGGTGGCACGGTGCCCTCCGAGAAGTACAAGTACTTCATCAAGGCCGGCACGGTGGTCTGGGTGTTGACTACCTGCTCTTCCTCCACATCTTCACATCGGTTTTGTTCTACCATGAGAAGAAGGAGTGGCACTAGCAGGTCGGCACCATCACCGAGACCTGGCAAAAGGATGACGACTCAGAACATGGAAGAACATCTCTCTCTCAGCTATGCTGGTGATGCCCCTGCTGCAGCCATCTTTTCAGCTGTTATCAACATCGTGGCTACTACTGCTATGCCAGGATTGGGCCCATTATCTCACGTCCTGCCGCACCACAACAGAGATTCAGGTGCTTGTGATGATGATGTCAGGCCAACAGAATTCATCAGGCAAGACACTATGATTATCTGGCGGTTAACTGATGGCATTTTAAAAATGCGTGATGACAGCATACAGTTTCTTACCTGGCAAGTCTGCCCAGGAATTGATGATACGAAAAAAGGTCCATGGCTTACTTGTTTAATGATGTAATTATTAAATTCTTTCATTATATAATCTGTGATCCCTGAAGTTTGGCTCCACCTTGTATCACACTCAATTGTGACAGATTACCTAACTATCTGATTATTTTATTATTCAAGTCTGTCTTTTTCTACTCCAGGAAGAGTGGAGTCTGGGATCCACCTTGTTGGTGTTAAATTGTATCTTGCGAATTCTTTCTTTCTTTCTTCCTTTCCTTCTTTCTTTCTTTCTTCCTTCCTTCCTTCCTTCCTTCATTTCTTAATTCCTTCCTTTATTTAAATCTATGTTGATATCATTTTGTTATCTCTCTAGGGGTGAATTATGAGAAACTATCTCTTAATTCATTCATTTTTTTGTTCAAATCTATGATTAAGTACTCAATTCCTCTTCAGTATTGAGCAGTCATTTAGGCTTCACGCATAAACCACCATCCACTTGTTTAATGTTTATTCATTTAATTATGAAAATCTTTCATTATGTATTCAGTGATCACTGGAGTTTTGAGCCTCCTTAGGGAAGACCTTTGTACCAGACAGTCACGTCATCTAATACTACACTTAGTTCTTTAACTGTTAAACTAGGAAATTAATTAATAATTCATCATTTAAATTACATATTTAAAATACAGGTAATGTTATGGACCATAAGTCCTTTTGGAGTCAGATTTTGGTAGTTGATGAGGTAATGTCATCTCATTACTTCACCATTTAGCTCTGTAAATAGATGGTTACATCAGCGATAGTTTTAGGACTTTGGTGCCATCTCATCAATGTTAATATAAAAGGCCCACTAATTAATTATCAATTTAATTTTTCAAATTGCTCAATATTCCAGGAAGAGATCAGTCTGACTACTCCATGTGAGATTTAAGTATGCACCACCATGACATTATTCAATCATTTTTCATTATATATTCATTATTTAAATCGATGAAGGTGTTGTTCTTCTTGACTGGACTCGGGCCATTCCTCCATGGGAGTTAATCACGTGGCATTATTTAATTATCTAAGAACTACTTCCTTGGCAATCACTGGAGTTGGGTCCATCTTATGAAAGTTAAGTATGGAGGACTATCCAATTATTAACTCATTTGATTGCGTAAGTCATGATGGTGTCATCCGTCATTTGGCTTCTGTGGGATTGACACAGCAGGAGATCGGTACCAGAAGCAGTGCCCAGAGAATGAGGGGCACTGCCTTATACAGGGATTACTGAGTACGTAATAGTAGATTCTTAATAATCGAATGATTACACGATTTTAAAAAAAACTGTACTGTTTTGCATCATCAGTTTCTGAGAGGTCCCAAGAGAACTGACGCATGAAGGACACAGTGACCACCGATTTTAAAAATGGAATAACTGAATGATCTCCTGATCAGGGAATCTCATCTAATGAACACTGTCGGGCTGATAACATGACACACCACCAACAATAAATCACTCTAAATAATCATATTAGAAAGCGGGGTACAGGACTTAATAGAGAACAGTCAATTGTGGAATCCAAAATGACTGAAAGAAACATAAGACACTGCTCAAAATTCTTAATCATCAGCCTAATGCAAATCTAAACAACTCTGAGAAACCATGGCATCAAGTTCCTCTAAAGGTAAGAGAATGAAGAGGAGTTTATTTTATTTTCAAAAAAGAGAAATGGTTTATGGTAGAGGCGATTAATTCTGTTTTTTCCATTGTAGAAATTAGAAAATTGAAGCATAGAAAACAGGTTTAAAATACTTATCATTGTACTTGAATGGCACAATGATGCTTTCGTGTTCGTGCTTATGTCACTATAGGCATGTTGTAGGTTGAGAGACTGGTAAATATGTAGGACTCAAAAGAAAGAGCCCTGCTTTGTTTTTGTGAGAAACTCGGTGAGGCTGTAAGGTTAGTTCATTGGTGGGTATACTCCTTTTAGCATGCGGGAGGGGCACTACAATATGACAGAATGTTGGTTCATAAATGTTGCCTGGCAACCCTGCTTGCATTCTGTATCCTGGTAACATGGGCCAAGGATCAGAGAGCAGCTTCGAGAAAGTGTTATCATGGGACATTACAGTCTCCCAAGATAACTATCTCCTAAAACTTTTCATGACAGCATTTGATTCGCTTAAACAAATCATAGCCACACCTCTGGAAGTGTGCCTACAGATTTTACTGGTTACCAAATTCAAGATTACCTAATCATCAGAGAACATAGTCTGTGGAGAAACAGTACAAAGTCTTCCGTTTATGAATACTATGGAACGAAAGATAATAAAACTCGCAATTATTCATCAAAAGGTGAGTTTGCCATTGTTGACTTCCTTCAGGAAGGTGATAATCCATTTGTTAGAGTAGACTTAGGGATTGTTGTATTTCAGTCCATCTCTTTTGAGGCAGCCGTCCTACATTAAATATGTGATATCTTCTAAAAACGCTGCATACACAATGACAGTTCAGCATTTAAACATGTTACTACCCAATTCTGAGATTAAATAAGGGATGAACTTGGGAGTTTCCCACAATCATGTGGGAGTCAACTGAGACTCCATTGTGTGGAGTATGGCAGACCATTTCATCCTCTGAATTTATTGTTATTTGATTATTAAAATAGGACATTAGATAATCCATGATCAGTGGATTGAGGTGACGTGATGTGGGAGGCAAGTATTATAGACCATTTTATTGTCAATTATGCAGTTACAATATTTAAATTAATCACGACAGCATCGTTCATGAGCCTGGTTTGGAGCCACCTTAGGGAAGTGGATGATGTTACATGAAATCATTATTTGATTATTTAATTATATAAAACAATGATTATATCGTCCATGACACCTGGAATCTGGTGTCACAGATCATCTAATTACATAATTAATGTATTTAAATTGACAATCTGTGTTCATCCCCAAGATAATGTAAATATTTGTATAGTAATGTAAACCACAATCCACCATTCCATGAAGAGGCCTGTAAAGCTCCCTCTTGTGGAGTTAATGTGCAATATCATCACGTTTTAGGATTCATTTTTTCAATTGATGATGATGACATCCTTCATGAATGGAGTCTGGCCATGCTTCCCTGCCAGTAAAATGCTGCATACCATATTTATTGTGACAGTTGGCTAATATTGACTTATTTAATTCTTTAAATTATGTAAATAATAGACAGTGCCATCAACAATTACGGTTAGGGTGCAAAAATCTGTCAGGGACAAGGTTAGGAAAGATTTAGACACGGGCAGAACATTTTCTGAATGATCTATGCATCTCAAAGAGTACGAGGAATGCTGGGTGATTGAGTCCAGAAGGTGGCACGGTGCCCTCCGAGAAGTACAAGTACTTCATCAAGGCCGGCACGGTGGTCTGGGTGTTGACTACCTGCTCTTCCTCCACATCTTCACATCGGTTTTGTTCTACCATGAGAAGAAGGAGTGGCACTAGCAGGTCGGCACCATCACCGAGACCTGGCAAAAGGATGACGACTCAGAACATGGAAGAACATCTCTCTCTCAGCTATGCTGGTGATGCCCCTGCTGCAGCCATCTTTTCAGCTGTTATCAACATCGTGGCTACTACTGCTATGCCAGGATTGGGCCCATTATCTCACGTCCTGCCGCACCACAACAGAGATTCAGGTGCTTGTGATGATGATGTCAGGCCAACAGAATTCATCAGGCAAGACACTATGATTATCTGGCGGTTAACTGATGGCATTTTAAAAATGCGTGATGACAGCATACAGTTTCTTACCTGGCAAGTCTGCCCAGGAATTGATGATACGAAAAAAGGTCCATGGCTTACTTGTTTAAAGATGTAATTATTAAATTCTTTCATTATATAATCTGTGATCCCTGAAGTTTGGCTCCACCTTGTATCACACTCAATTGTGACAGATTACCTAACTATCTGATTATTTTATTATTCAAGTCTGTCTTTTTCTACTCCAGGAAGAGTGGAGTCTGGGATCCACCTTGTTGGTGTTAAATTGTATCTTGCGAATTCTTTCTTTCTTTCTTCCTTTCCTTCTTTCTTTCTTTCTTCCTTCCTTCCTTCCTTCCTTCATTTCTTAATTCCTTCCTTTATTTAAATCTATGTTGATATCATTTTGTTATCTCTCTAGGGGTGAATTATGAGAAACTATCTCTTAATTCATTCATTTTTTTTGTTCAAATCTATGATTAAGTACTCAATTCCTCTTCAGTATTGAGCAGTCATTTAGGCTTCACGCATAAACCACCATCCACTTGTTTAATGTTTATTCATTTAATTATGAAAATCTTTCATTATGTATTCAGTGATCACTGGAGTTTTGAGCCTCCTTAGGGAAGACCTTTGTACCAGACAGTCACGTCATCTAATACTACACTTAGTTCTTTAACTGTTAAACTAGGAAATTAATTAATAATTCATCATTTAAATTACATATTTAAAATACAGGTAATGTTATGGACCATAAGTCCTTTTGGAGTCAGATTTTGGTAGTTGATGAGGTAATGTCATCTCATTACTTCACCATTTAGCTCTGTAAATAGATGGTTACATCAGCGATAGTTTTAGGACTTTGGTGCCATCTCATCAATGTTAATATAAAAGGCCCACTAATTAATTATCAATTTAATTTTTCAAATTGCTCAATATTCCAGGAAGAGATCAGTCTGACTACTCCATGTGAGATTTAAGTATGCACCACCATGACATTATTCAATCATTTTTCATTATATATTCATTATTTAAATCGATGAAGGTGTTGTTCTTCTTGACTGGACTCGGGCCATTCCTCCATGGGAGTTAATCATGTGGCATTATTTAATTATCTAAGAACTACTTCCTTGGCAATCACTGGAGTTGGGTCCATCTTATGAAAGTTAAGTATGGAGGACTATCCAATTATTAACTCATTTGATTGCGTAAGTCATGATGGTGTCATCCGTCATTTGGCTTCTGTGGGATTGACACAGCAGGAGATCGGTACCAGAAGCAGTGCCCAGAGAATGAGGGGCACTGCCTTATACAGGGATTACTGAGTACGTAATAGTAGATTCTTAATAATCGAATGATTACACGATTTTAAAAAAAACTGTACTGTTTTGCATCATCAGTTTCTGAGAGGTCCCAAGAGAACTGACGCATGAAGGACACAGTGACCACCGATTTTAAAAATGGAATAACTGAATGATCTCCTGATCAGGGAATCTCATCTAATGAACACTGTCGGGCTGATAACATGACACACCACCAACAATAAATCACTCTAAATAATCATATTAGAAACCGGGGTACAGGACTTAATAGAGAACAGTCAATTGTGGAATCCAAAATGACTGAAAGAAACATAAGACACTGCTCAAAATTCTTAATCATCAGCCTAATGCAAATCTAAACAACTCTGAGAAACCATGGCATCAAGTTCCTCTAAAGGTAAGAGAATGAAGAGGAGTTTATTTTATTTTCAAAAAAGAGAAATGGTTTATGGTAGAGGCGATTAATTCTGTTTTTTCCATTGTAGAAATTAGAAAATTGAAGCATAGAAAACAGGTTTAAAATACTTATCATTGTACTTGAATGGCACAATGATGCTTTCGTGTTCGTGCTTATGTCACTATAGGCATGTTGTAGGTTGAGAGACTGGTAAATATGTAGGACTCAAAAGAAAGAGCCCTGCTTTGTTTTTGTGAGAAACTCGGTGAGGCTGTAAGGTTAGTTCATTGGTGGGTATACTCCTTTTAGCATGCGGGAGGGGCACTACAATATGACAGAATGTTGGTTCATAAATGTTGCCTGGCAACCCTGCTTGCATTCTGTATCCTGGTAACATGGGCCAAGGATCAGAGAGCAGCTTCGAGAAAGTGTTATCATGGGACATTACAGTCTCCCAAGATAACTATCTCCTAAAACTTTTCATGACAGCATTTGATTCGCTTAAACAAATCATAGCCACACCTCTGGAAGTGTGCCTACAGATTTTACTGGTTACCAAATTCAAGATTACCTAATCATCAGAGAACATAGTCTGTGGAGAAACAGTACAAAGTCTTCCGTTTATGAATACTATGGAACGAAAGATAATAAAACTCGCAATTATTCATCAAAAGGTGAGTTTGCCATTGTTGACTTCCTTCAGGAAGGTGATAATCCATTTGTTAGAGTAGACTTAGGGATTGTTGTATTTCAGTCCATCTCTTTTGAGGCAGCCGTCCTACATTAAATATGTGATATCTTCTAAAAACGCTGCATACACAATGACAGTTCAGCATTTAAACATGTTACTACCCAATTCTGAGATTAAATAAGGGATGAACTTGGGAGTTTCCCACAATCATGTGGGAGTCAACTGAGACTCCATTGTGTGGAGTATGGCAGACCATTTCATCCTCTGAATTTATTGTTATTTGATTATTAAAATAGGACATTAGATAATCCATGGTCAGTGGATTGAGGTGACGTGATGTGGGAGGCAAGTATTATAGACCATTTTATTGTCAATTATGCAGTTACAATATTTAAATTAATCACGACAGCATCGTTCATGAGCCTGGTTTGGAGCCACCTTAGGGAAGTGGATGATGTTACATGAAATCATTATTTGATTATTTAATTATATAAAACAATGATTATATCGTCCATGACACCTGGAATCTGGTGTCACAGATCATCTAATTACATAATTAATGTATTTAAATTGACAATCTGTGTTCATCCCCAAGATAATGTAAATATTTGTATAGTAATGTAAACCACAATCCACCATTCCATGAAGAGGCCTGTAAAGCTCCCTCTTGTGGAGTTAATGTGCAATATCATCACGTTTTAGGATTCATTTTTTCAATTGATGATGATGACATCCTTCATGAATGGAGTCTGGCCATGCTTCCCTGCCAGTAAAATGCTGCATACCATATTTATTGTGACAGTTGGCTAATATTGACTTATTTAATTCTTTAAATTATGTAAATAATAGACAGTGCCATCAACAATTACGGTTAGGGTGCAAAAATCTGTCAGGGACAAGGTTGGGAAAGATTTAGACACGGGCAGAACATTTTCTGAATGATCTATGCATCTCAAAGAGTACGAGGAATGCTGGGTGATTGAGTCCAGAAGGTGGCACGGTGCCCTCCGAGAAGTACAAGTACTTCATCAAGGCCGGCACGGTGGTCTGGGTGTTGACTACCTGCTCTTCCTCCACATCTTCACATCGGTTTTGTTCTACCATGAGAAGAAGGAGTGGCACTAGCAGGTCGGCACCATCACCGAGACCTGGCAAAAGGATGACGACTCAGAACATGGAAGAACATCTCTCTCTCAGCTATGCTGGTGATGCCCCTGCTGCAGCCATCTTTTCAGCTGTTATCAACATCGTGGCTACTACTGCTATGCCAGGATTGGGCCCATTATCTCACGTCCTGCCGCACCACAACAGAGATTCAGGTGCTTGTGATGATGATGTCAGGCCAACAGAATTCATCAGGCAAGACACTATGATTATCTGGCGGTTAACTGATGGCATTTTAAAAATGCGTGATGACAGCATACAGTTTCTTACCTGGCAAGTCTGCCCAGGAATTGATGATACGAAAAAAAGGTCCATGGCTTACTTGTTTAATGATGTAATTATTAAATTCTTTCATTATATAATCTGTGATCCCTGAAGTTTGGCTCCACCTTGTATCACACTCAATTGTGACAGATTACCTAACTATCTGATTATTTTATTATTCAAGTCTGTCTTTTTCTACTCCAGGAAGAGTGGAGTCTGGGATCCACCTTGTTGGTGTTAAATTGTATCTTGCGAATTCTTTCTTTCTTTCTTCCTTTCCTTCTTTCTTTCTTTCTTCCTTCCTTCCTTCCTTCCTTCATTTCTTAATTCCTTCCTTTATTTAAATCTATGTTGATATCATTTTGTTATCTCTCTAGGGGTGAATTATGAGAAACTATCTCTTAATTCATTCATTTTTTTGTTCAAATCTATGATTAAGTACTCAATTCCTCTTCAGTATTGAGCAGTCATTTAGGCTTCACGCATAAACCACCATCCACTTGTTTAATGTTTATTCATTTAATTATGAAAATCTTTCATTATGTATTCAGTGATCACTGGAGTTTTGAGCCTCCTTAGGGAAGACCTTTGTACCAGACAGTCACGTCATCTAATACTACACTTAGTTCTTTAACTGTTAAACTAGGAAATTAATTAATAATTCATCATTTAAATTACATATTTAAAATACAGGTAATGTTATGGACCATAAGTCCTTTTGGAGTCAGATTTTGGTAGTTGATGAGGTAATGTCATCTCATTACTTCACCATTTAGCTCTGTAAATAGATGGTTACATCAGCGATAGTTTTAGGACTTTGGTGCCATCTCATCAATGTTAATATAAAAGGCCCACTAATTAATTATCAATTTAATTTTTCAAATTGCTCAATATTCCAGGAAGAGATCAGTCTGACTACTCCATGTGAGATTTAAGTATGCACCACCATGACATTATTCAATCATTTTTCATTATATATTCATTATTTAAATCGATGAAGGTGTTGTTCTTCTTGACTGGACTCGGGCCATTCCTCCATGGGAGTTAATCATGTGGCATTATTTAATTATCTAAGAACTACTTCCTTGGCAATCACTGGAGTTGGGTCCATCTTATGAAAGTTAAGTATGGAGGACTATCCAATTATTAACTCATTTGTTTGCGTAAGTCATGATGGTGTCATCCGTCATTTGGCTTCTGTGGGATTGACACAGCAGGAGATCGGTACCAGAAGCAGTGCCCAGAGAATGAGGGGCACTGCCTTATACAGGGATTACTGAGTACGTAATAGTAGATTTTTAATAATCGAATGATTACACGATTTTAAAAAAACTGTACTGTTTTGCATCATCAGTTTCTGAGAGGTCCCAAGAGAACTGACGCATGAAGGACACAGTGACCACCGATTTTAAAAATGGAATAACTGAATGATCTCCTGATCAGGGAATCTCATCTAATGAACACTGTCGGGCTGATAACATGACACACCACCAGCAATAAATCACTCTAAATAATCATATTAGAAAGCGGGGTACAGGACTTAATAGAGAACAGTCAATTGTGGAATCCAAAATGACTGAAAGAAACATAAGACAGTGCTCAAAAATCTGTAATCATCAGCCTAATGCAAATCTAAACAACTCTGAGAAACCATGGCATCAAGTTCCTCTAAAGGTAAGAGAATGAAGAGGAGTTTATTTTATTTTCAAAAAAGAGAAATGGTTTATGGTAGAGGCGATTAATTCTGTTTTTTTCCATTGTAGAAATTAGAAAATTGAAGCAGAGAAAACAGGTTTAAAATACTTATCATTGTACTTGAATGGCACAATGATGCTTTCGTGTTCGTGCTTATGTCACTATAGGCATGTTGTAGGTTGAGAGACTGGTAAATATGTAGGACTCAAAAGAAAGAGCCCTGCTTTGTTTTTGTGAGAAACTCGGTGAGGATGTAAGGTTAGTTCATCGGTGGGTATACTCCTTTTAGCATGCGGGAGGGGCACTACAATATGACAGAATGTTGGTTCATAAATGTTGCCTGGCAACCCTGCTTGCATTCTGTATCCTGGTAACATGGGCCAAGGATCAGAGAGCAGCTTCGAGAAAGTGTTATCATGGGACATTACAGTCTCCCAAGATAACTATCTCCTAAAACTTTCCATGACAGCATTTGATTCGCCTAAACAAATCATAGCCACACCTCTGGAAGTGTGCCTACAGATTTTACTGGTTACCAAATTCAAGATTACCTAATCATCAGAGAACATAGTCTGTGGAGAAACAGTACAAAGTCTTCCGTTTATGAATACTATCTCCTAAGAAGGCGGAACAAAAGATAATAAAACTCGCAATTATTCATCAGAAGGTGAGTTTGCCATAGTTGACTTCCTTCAGGAAGGTGATAATCCATTTGTTAGAGTAGACTTAGGGATTGTTGTATTTCAGTCCATCTCTTTTGAGGAAGCCGTCCAACATTAAATATGTGATATCTTCTAAAAATGCTGCATACACAATGACAGTCCAGCATTTAAACATGTTACTACCCAACTCTGCGATTAAATAAGGGATGAACCTGGGAGTTTCCCACAATCATGTGGGAGTCACCTGAGAGTCCATTGTGTGGAGTATGGTAGACCATTTCATCCTCTGATTATATTGTTATTTGATTATTAAAATAGGATATTGGATAATCCATGATCAGTGGATTGTGGTGATGTGATGTGGGAGGCAATTAATATAGACCATCTTATTTTCAATTATGTAGTTAAAGTATTTAAATTAATCACGACAGCATCGTTCATGAGCCTGGTTTGGAGCCACCTTAGGGAAGTGGATGGTATTACATGAACTCATTATTTGAATATTTAATTATATAAATCAATGATTATATCGTCCATGCCACCTGGAATTTGGTGCTACAGATCATCTAATTACATAATTAATGTATTGAAATTGACAATCTGTGTTAATCCCCAAGATAATTTAAATATTTTTATAGTGATGGAAAAAACAATCCACCATTCCATGACACAAGGTGTCGCCAAACTTCAGGGATCACAGATTATATAATGAAAGAATTTAATAATTACATCTTTACATATGTAAGTCTTTGATCTTTTTTTGTATCATCAATTTTTTGTGAGAAACTCGGTGAGGATGTAAGGTTTACATCGCTGATGTAAAGATCTATTTACATAGCTAAATGATGAAGTAATGAGATGATATTACATCATCAACTCCCAAAATCTGACACCAAACGGGACTTATGGTCCATTATATTACGTGTATTTTAAACACGTAAATTAAATGATGAATTATTACTTAATTTCCTAGTTTAACAGTTAAAGAAGTAAGTGTAGTATTAGATGACGTGATGGTCTGGTACAACGGTCTCCCCGAAGGAGGCTCAAAACTCCAGTGATCACTGAATACATAATGACAGATTTTCATAATTAAATGAATAAACATTAAACAAGTGGATGGTGTTTTATGCGTGAAGCCTAAATGATTGCTCAATACTGAAGAGACATTGAGTTCTTAATCATAGATTTGAACAAAAAATGAATGAATAAAGAGATAGTTTCTCATAATTCACCCTAGAGAGATAACAAAATGATATCAACTTAGATTTTAATAAAGGAAGGAAGGAAGGAAAGAAAGAAAGAAAGAAAGAAAGAAAGAAAGAAAGAAAAGAGAATTCACAAGATACAATTTAACACCAACAAGGTGGATCCAGACTCCACTCTTCCTGGAGTAGAAAAAACAGATTTGAATAATGAAATAATCAGATAGTTAGATCGTCTGTCACACTTGAGTGTGACACAAGGTGGTGCCAAACTTCAGGGATCACAGATTATATAATACTGTCTTGCCTGATGAATTCTGTTGGCCTCCTATCATCAAAAGCCACTGAATCTCTGTTGTGGTGTGGCAGGACATGAGATAATGGGCCCAATCCTGGCGTAGTAGTAGTAGACACAGTGGTGATAACAGCTGAAAAGATGGCTGCAGCAGGGGCATCACCAACATAGCTGAGAGAGAGATGTTCTTCCGTGTTCTGAGTCGTCATCCTTTTGCCAGGTCTCGGTGATGGTGCCGACCTCCTAGTGCCACTCCTTCTTCTCATGGTAGATCACAACCGATGAGAAGATGAGGAGGAAGAACAGGTAGTCCATAGCCAGACCACCGTGCCGGCCTTGGTGAAATCCTTGTACTTCTCAGAGGGCAGTGTGCAACCTTCAGGACTCAATCACCCAGCATCCCCCGTACTCTGGAAGATGCATAGATCATTCAGAAAATGCTCTGCCCATGTCTACAACTTTCCTAACCTTGTCCCTGACAGATTTTTACACCCTAACCATAAGTGGCGATGGCCCACTTTCTTTTGTTTACATAATTTAAAGAATTAAATATGTCTCTAATAGCTAACTGTCACAATAAATAGGGGATGTAGCATTTTACTGGCAGGGAAGTATGGTCAGAATCCAGGCACGAAGGATGTCATCATCATCAATTTAAGAAATGAATCATAAAATGTGATGATATTGTAAATTAACTCCACAAGTGGGAGATTTGCAGGTCTCTTCATGGAAAGGTGGATTGTTGTTTACATTACTATACAAATATTTACATTATCTTGGGGATTCCCACAGATTGTCAATTTAAATACATTAATTATGTAATTCGATGATCTGTGGCACCAGATTCCAGGTGTCATGGACGATATAATCATTGTTTTATATAATTAAATAATCAAATAATGAGTTCATGTAACATCATCCACTTCCCTGAGGTGGCTCCAAACCAGGCTCATGAAAGATTCTGTCTTGATTAATTTAAATATTTTAACTATATAATTGACATTAAGATGGTCTATAATAATTTCCTCCCAAATCATGTAACCACAATCCACTGATCACGGATTATCTAATGTCCTATTTTAATACTCAGGGCCAGGGCCAGGGCCAGGGCCAAGGCCAGGGTCAGGGCAAAAATTGAATTGGTAATAAATTAAATTGATAATAAATTAAATTTATAATTAATTAGTAGGTTTGTTATATTAACACTGATGAAATGGCACCAATGTCCTAAACATATCGCTGATGTAAAAATCTCTTTATATAGCTAAATCAGGAAGTAATGAGATGATCTTACATCAACTCTCAAAATCTGACTCCAGAAGGGACTTATGGTCCATAACATTACCTGTATTTTAAATTTATTAATTAAGTGATTAATTATCATTTAATTTCCTATTTTAACAGGTAAGGAAGTAAGTGTAGTATTCGATGATGTGATGGTCTGGCCCGATGGACTCCCTTAAGAAGGCCTTAAACTCCATTGATCACTGAATACATAATGACAGACTTTCATAATTGAATGAATAAGCTTTAAAACAGTGAATGGTGTTTTATGCGTGAATCCAAAATGAATGCTCAATACTGAAGAGACATTGAGTTCTTAATCATAGATATGAACAAAAATGAATGACTAAAGAGATAAATTCTCATAATTAACCCCTAGAGAGATAACAAATCGATATCAACATTGATTTATAGAAAGAAAGAAAGGAAGAAAGAAAGAAATCACAAGAGACAATTTAAAACCAACATGGTGGATCCAGATTCACTCTTCCTGGAGTAGAAAAGGACAGATTTGTATAATGAAATAATTAGATAGTTAGATCGTCTGTCACACTTGAGTTACACAAGGTGGCACCGAACATCAGGGATAACAGATTATATAATGAACGTATTTAATAATTACATCTTTAAATATCTAAGTCGTTGACCTTTTTTTTGTATCTTCAAACCCTGGGTAGACTTGAAAGTTATGGAAATGTATGCTGTCATCAAGGATTTTTCAAATGCCATAAGTTAATCATCAGATAATCATACTGTCTTGCATGATGAATTCTGTTGGCCTGACATCATCAGCAGCACCTGAACCTCTGTTGTGGTGCTGCAGGTTCTGAGATAATGGGACCATTACTGGCTTAGAAGTAGTAACCAAGATGTTGCTATCAGCTGAAAAGATGGCTGCAGCTGGGGCATAACCAGCATATCTGAGAGAGAGATGATCTTCCGTGTTCTGGGCCATCATCCATATGCCAGGTCTCGGAGATGGTGCCGACCTCTTAGTGCCACTACTTCTTCTCATGGTAGATCACAACTGATTTGAAGATGTGGAGGAACAGCAGGTAGTCAACACCCAGACCACCATGCTGGCCTTGGTGTAGTCCTTGTACTTCTCGAGTGGCCCCGAGTAATCTTCTGGACTCAATCATCCATCATCCTTTTTACTATGGTAGATGCATAGATCATTGAGAAAATGCTCTTCCCATGTCTACATCTTTCCTAACCTTGTCTCTGACAGATATTTGCACACAAATCATAATCGGTGATGGCATTGTCTGTCGCTTACATAATTTAAAGAATTAAATAAGTCACAAATAGCTAACTGTCACAATAAATAGGTGATGTAGCATTTTACTGGCAGGGAAGCATTGCTTGATCCAGTCATGAAGGATGTCATCATCCTCAATTGAATAAATGAATCATAAAATGTGATGATATTGCATATTATCTCCACAAGAGGAAGCTTTACAGGTCTCTTCATTGAATGGAGGATTTTTGGTTTACATAACTTTATAAATATTTACATTACCTTGGGTATTAACACACTCAATTTAAATACTTTAATTATGTAAATAGATGATCTGTGGCACCAGATTCCAGGTGTCATGGATGATATAATCTTTGTTTTATATAGTTAAATAATCAAACAATGAGTACATGTAACATCATCCACTTCCCTAAGGTTGCTCCAAACCAGGCTCATGAAAGATGCTGTCGTGATTAATTTAAATATTTTAACTACAAAATTGATATTTACATGGTCCATAATAATTGCTTCCCACATCGTGGAATCCACTGATCATGGATTATCTAATGTCCTTTTTTAATAATCAAATAACAACATAATCAGATGAAGAAATGGTCTGCCATACTCGACACAATTGACTCAGACTGACTCTCACATGATTATGTGAAACTCCCAGGTTCATCGCTTATTTAATCGGAGAGCAGAGTCGTGAAATGTTTAATGCTGAAATGTCATTGTTTATGCAGGGTTATTAGAAGATCCTACATATTTCATGTTGGACGGCTGCCTCAAAAGAGATGGACTGCAATCCAATAATCCCTATGTCTACTCTAACAAATGGATTATCACCATCCTGAAGGAATTTAACAATGAGAAAATCACCTTTTGATGAATAATTGTGAGTCTTATTATCTTTGTTTCCATAGTATTAATTCTTAGGAGAGAGAGAATTCATAAACAGAAGAAATTGAATGTCCTCTGATAATTAGGTACTCTAGAATTTGGTAACCAGTAAAAGCAGTAGGCAAACTTCCAGAGATTTGGCTATGACTTGCTTAGGGGAATCAAATGCTCTCATTGAAAGTTTTAGGAGATAGTTATCTTGGGAGACTGTAATGTCCCATGATAACACTTTTTCGAAACTGCTCTCTGGTCCTTGGCCCATGATAACAGAATACAGAATGCAAGCAGGGTTGCCAGGCAACATTTATGAACCAATATTCTGTCATATTCTAGTGCCCCTCCCAAATGCTAAAAGGAGCATAAATAAAGATGAAGTAACCTTACAGCCTCACTGAGTTTCTCACAAAAACAAAGCATGGCTCTTTCTTTTGGGTTCTACATATTTATCCGTCTCTCAAGCTACAACATGTCTATAGTGCCATAAGCATGAAAACGAAAGCATCATAATGCCATTCAAGTACAATGATGAGTATTTTAAACCGTTTTTCTATGCGTCAATTTTCTAATTCCTAGAATGGATACAATACAATTAATCATCTCTACCATAAACCTTTTCTCTTTTTTGAAAATAAAGTAATCACTCTTCATTCTCTCCCCTTTCGAGGAGATTGATCCCATGGTTTCTCGGCATTGTTTAGATTTTCATTGGTATAGAACAGCCAGGACCAGGGCCCAGGGCCAGGGCCAGGGCCCAGGGCCAGAGCCAGGGCCAGGGCCAGGGCCAAGGCCAAGGAAAAAATAATGACAATAAGAATTTCTGCCAATAGATAAATCCCTGACTACAGAGTACAGAACCCACATCCTGTTCTCAGGAGAAGAGGTAAAATCAAAGAAAAAACACCAGCCTGTCAGGTGTGCTCATCAATCTTGCCTAAACAAATGATGGATAATATTAACTTAGTTCCATGTTGACCTTGTAAATTAATTTGTACTCTATCAACTGCCTGTATCTTGGAAACCTTGTGAACTGGGAGTAGTGGTCTCAAATTTCCCTTTCTCTTTACCATGTTATAAACCCCTCACAATTTTAAGGCACTACCTTACTTTTCTGACAGAGTGAGGTCCCAGCTGGTTTGATATTTACCAGTAAAAACCATTTGCTTTTGCAGCCAGGAGTCACTTCCTTAGAAGTTGATTAAACCAGTAGGCATAATAGTAACAAGCTGCTCAAGGAGGCTTTATAGGCTATAGAACTCCAGGTGACAGCTATTTGAAAATCAAAACACTGTTGTGCCAGCGACATGGCAGCACTACTCCCTACTTACTTTTGCAGTGTTTTCTTAGCTGCAAGTAGGCTAAAATGCTAGACAAATCCAACAAAAGGAAGTGGGATTCAGGAAATGGACCATTTATCAGAGGCATCAGTTTGTAGACACTGTTGAAGAATCACTTTGGCTGGGCTGGTTCACAGTAAGTAGGGAGACCACTAGAGAGGAGCAGGCTGTAGTCAGCAACTGATACTCATCTGCCAGAAGCACAAATCGTCTGAGACATGTTTAAACTGGGAACAAAGGTTAAAATGTATATATTTAATTGGAACTCTTTCTTCCTTACCTTTGGTGATCAAGAAAGACAGCAAAACCAGGGAGAAAATTCCATCCTCAGGATAGCTGTATTAATCTGCAGTCCTTTTGACCTGTAAGAAGTGGATAAAAGCTTTATGACATTTGACCCTCTGAAGCCTATATGAACTGTGTTATATAAAAGGACATAAAAGTTTTAGATATATCATCATCACCAATCTGTGCTGAAATCCAAATTTTACAAAAAGCAGGTTTTGGGTATCTATAAAACAGCAGGAATGTACTTATGCCTTTGAGTCCTAGCAAAATTTACAGATTTGGGGTAGAATCTTTTTCTTCTGTCAAGAGCGATCCATGTATAGATTAGTCAGTAGTGCCTTAGGCCTATTGAAACATCCTTCATATTTACACTTCGATAACACCCAATAAAAATCATAAAACTTTCAGTTTGTGACTAAACAGCTGGGAGTCCCTGCTCTATTAGCTTATCAGAACTTGATTAAAAGTTAAGCTCTGAATTTTTATATTGTAAATTAATTTTTATATCTTTAAGAAGTATATGTCTTGGGCTAGCGAGATGTGGCAGAGGTTAAGATTACTGGCTGCTCTTCTAGAAGTCCTGAGTTCAATCCCCAGCAACTACATTGTGGCTCACAAACATTTATAATGTGATGTGGTATCCTGTTTGGGTATGCAGACATGTATGCAGGCAGAACACTGTATGCATAATTAATAAATAAATGTTCAAAAAAGACATATATCTTTATATTTTTAAATTCTTATTTAGGAGCCATATCATGGCTGCCTTTATTGCCAAGCTCACAAAGATTTGGTTAGCCAAGCCATCAATAGAATTAGAGATCTGAGAAGGATAAACTATATGCTACTTTTGAATCTATTAAAAAAAATCACAGGGACCATTTTTATATTCTTAGCCATATCCAATTTTCTATGGCATTGACGGGAGAAATTTTTCACCAAGTATATAATGTGAGAGGTGTTTTTTTTTCCCCTATGGAACCTGGAATTGGAAAAGTCTGAACTTATTTTGTCTAGGCAAAGGTACAGACAATTTTCCAGTACCCTGCAGCCTCTACACAGTCCGAGCTGGGTCCTATCATGCTGTAGGCATTGTGTTTCAGCATCTTGCTCCCTGGTCAGTGTCATCACAATCCATGATGCCCCACAATGTTCTTTAGAGACCTTTCTTTGGTCATTGTTAGGTTCTGTGATTCTTTGTCTGATATTATTACACTTTTTTAGTTAATATTTAAATGTCTTATTATACAGATCTCTGTAGTATTAGAAGTCTTTCTAGGTAGATCTTAATAGACAACTTGGTTTTCACTTACTCGATTTAAGCTTAAACTTTTAGAATATGTATAGGAGAGAGAGTGAGGTTTATTCCTGTTATTAATCATTAATATTAGTTTGACTATAACCAAAAGTTAATCAATAAGGATGGTTGGTAACTTCTGTTTCTTAACATTTTATAATAGTTACCACATTTTATAAAACTAGAACTATGCATTGTCAGTTTAGCTTTAAAAATACTGATTTTAATTTGAAACTCCTTTTTGGAAAACATAAAACAGCTATGTGATTCAGTTTATCTAAATAACTTATGCTTACCAAATTTAGCAAAAACAAGGATGGATTGCCATCTGTATCATTAAAAAATGAGCTTCTCAACTTTTGGTTAGTATATACAGTTTATGGCTATGATCTTAAATTTTAGCCCTTTAATTTAAGTACAAATATTAATAATGTAATAAAGCACAAATATAATGCAACCTTCTGAATTTAAACATATAAAAAACTGTTTGATAAAACAATTAAACATCCTGTACTGACTTCTTATAATATCAAATAATTTTAGCATCCTTTATGTCTTTAAACCCATTGTCACCTTGGTGCCTGTTAAGTTTATGTTAATTTCCAGTGTTAATAATTGTAACTTTTTAACTAGTTTCAATTTTTAACAGCTTTCGACATAAAACAGAATTAATGTCATCTACATTAAAAGGACATCTGATTTTCTGATAATCTGAATTTAATGACCAGTGCTCAGAGGTAAATTTTGAGCTGGGGGCTGTTATCATTAGACAGCAAAAATGTTTAAACCATTTTTGTTTTAGCTCTATTCTTGCAACAAACCAGTTTCTAACAAGAAACACTGATAGAACTTTTTAGCAAGTACATATATTTTTCTTGAGAGAACTAAACAGAACTTTTAAACCATTAACCTGGTATGGTCAAAAATTTTAACTCATACTACTAATCTTAAATTTATATTTGTAGATATGAGAGCCCACAGTAAACAGTTTACATCTTTCTCGACATTTGACGACTTTTCTTTGAACCTCCATAACTTTTTACATTACCTTTAGTCTCTCTCGATTTTCTCAGACATTCCTAACATAGAAATGTCTCTTCTTTTCTCTTTTTTTTTTTTTCTTATCAGTGACTCTTACCCAGATATGCATGCCTGAAGTGAAATCTTAATTATTTATTTATTTAATTCCTGACTCTACCTTCTTACATTGGTGCTTTCCCCTTAGCCTCTCTGCACCCTCTTCTCTCTTAACTGTTGGTCCCTTTTATGGATTTTGTGGGTTACACCAGATCTTCTTTTATGTTATCTTTCAGTATTATAATTTTATTTATATCTCTTTTCTACTCTTCTGGATCTTGCCAATCCTTTTTCCTGTTCTACTTTTATTGCCCAGAGAAATTGAATCATACTCATAACACCTGAAGTTGCTTCTGATGTTCTCTGTTCTGCTTTGATGAGTTGCGTTGACCTATAAAACTGCAGGCCACTTGACTTGTCTACTAGACCACTGTTATCTTATTCTGTCTTCTTTGCTTCAGACTGATTGTAACAAGTCTGCACATAGCCATCCCTTCTAATTACCATATATTTTGTTATTTTTATTTTTTTAGTTGACACAAAAATCTTTATCAAAGTTGTTCTCCCCAACACCCCTAATCCTCCTCCTCCCCACTCTCACCCTCACCCCTTTCCCTGTGGTCACATTCACTGCCACCTGAGGAGAGGAGGGCTGGGCTAGGGGCTGGTTCTGTCATTAGCCCCCAGGGATTCAGAACCCCTCTCCTCTCTGACTACCCACCAGGTGGACCAATGCACCTAGGCCTTCAGAAACCCAGCATGGATCCTGGATGAGCATGGCTTAGGACTTCTGTACCAGGAGGAGCCTTGTGCTGTTTACACTGGTGTTCTGTATTACCAGCAGCTTGTAAGATTCTGGCCTGGGAGTATTTATTTTATTTTATTTTTTAATTTACTTATTTATTTTTTATTTCACATGCCGATCCCATTTCCCTCTCCCTCCCTCCCACCCACCCATTTACACGCTATTCCCCCTCACATGCACAGTTACCACCCTCTGCTCCCAACTCCCAACCCAATTCCACATGTATGACAATGCCATCCAGGTGTATTCATGTAGATCTGTCAAGTCATTTGAAGTAGGGAGTAGGGCTTCTCTCCTGTTTCTAGGTTAAGTGAGTACCCTCCATGGGCGATGTGTGTGCAATGACCTTTTGTGCATGAGGAACACATCCTGGTTCCACTGTCTGCAGTCCCTAGGACTGCTCAGTCATTCTGGCTGAGACCCATATTTAGAGAAGACTGAGTCAGTACCATGCTGGATTCCAAGCTATCAGTCTGGGTTCCTGTTATTTGCTCCTTGTTCAGGTCAGCTGTCTCTGTGTGTTTCTACAACCTGGTCTTGTTCTGTCCATCTGCATCTGGATTCTCGTTAAACTCAGTGTTTAGGTTTGGGTGTTTGTTTCTGTTTCCAACAGCACTATAGAAGGGCTCTATGATGGTGAATAAGTTAGTTGTTGATCTCACTATCCAGGAGGGTATTTATGGTAGCCTTTTCACAGTTGCTCAAATTGTTAGTTGGCAACAGTCTTGTAGGTCTCTAGACCTTTGTTTAGATTCACTTTTCTCCTAAAACCTATACTGGCTCCCTCTTTCTCTCTCTCTCTCTCTCTCTCTCTCTCTCTCTCTCTCTTTTTCTGTCTCCGTCTCTCTCTTTCACTCACTCTCAATCTCTCTCTCTCTCTCTCTCTCTCTCTCTTCTGTCTTATATTCCAACCCTGACTCAATCTTCCTAGTCGCAATTATTTTCCTCTCCTTCCCTTCCCTTTCTCCTAGTTCTCTCTACATTCATTGACCCCCCCCACCTCCCATGTGCTCTGGGGGACTTGTCCAGTCAACCTTCTTTGAACGACTTTATATGAATCTCTTAGAATACACCTTGTATCCTAATTCCTCTGGTGGTGTGAATTATAGGCTGGTGATCCTTTGCTCTAGGTCTAAAACCCATATATGAGCATGTACATCCTATGTTCCTGTTTTTGTGACTGGGCTACCTCATTCAGGATTGTTGTTTCAAGAGCCATTCACTTGCCTGCGAATTTCAAGATTCGATTATTTTTTTTTCTGCAGAGTAGCATTCCATTGTGTAGTTGTGCCATATCAATTGATTATCATCTAGGTTGTTTCCAATTTTTTGCTATTACAAATAATGCTGCTATCAACATAGTTGTGCAGATGTGTTTGTTGCCGGGATATGGATCATTTGGGTATATGTCTAAGGGGGGGATTGCTGGGTCGCGTGATAAACTAATTCCCATTATCCTGAGGAAACAACATACTTATCTCCAAAATGGGTGTACGAGTTTGCACTCCCACCAGCAGTGGAGGAATGTTCCCTTTCTCCACATCTTCTTTGTTATAAATTGTCATTTGGTGGTTCTAATTTTAGCCATCCTGGCAGGAGTAAGATGGTATCTCAAAGTTGTTTTGATTTGCATTTCCCTGATAGCTAAAGATGTTGAACATTTTCTTAAGTGTTTTTCAGCTTTTTTGGTTTCCTCTATTGAGAATTACTTCTTCTGTTCTGTACCCCATTTTTATTTTTGATTTTATAAAGTTTTGTTTTCAATGAACGCTTCTATTCTTTTTTTTTTTTTTCATTTTGTATAACCAAGTCCATTTAAATAATAACAAGCATTTATAGACAATATTTGGGGATTTGGGTGTCGTTCTTTCCAAACTACTTCCTGCTGGTAAGAGGCGCTGTCATGGGGGATTCTATGAAGGTGCAAAAATCCTGCCTGTAGTCTGTGAGGCTGCTTTGTCCACCTGTTTTGAATGTAGGATCACCTGGTATTCTCTATCATGTGGTCTGGCTTGATCAAACCACATTAGTCTGGAAGGAATCCACATCTTTTCATTTTCTGTGGAAACAATAATAGAAATCCTTTTCCCCAGTAACATGTCCTTGAACTTCGTTTTGGAGTCAAAGCATTTTTTTAAATTTAATTTATTATTTTACATGTCGATCACAGTTCCCTCTCCCTCCCTCCCTCCCTTCCTTTCCCCTCCCCCTTCCCTCCCTTTTACTCACTCTGCCCTCTCACATGCACTCTAACCACCCTCCCCTCCCATCCCCCCACCCCAATTCCATGTGTAGGGGAATGACATCCAATTGGGGTCCTGTAGATCTGACAGGTCATGTGAAGCAGGGACTAGGGCGTCTCTCCTGTCTCTAGTTTAAGGCAGTTATTCCTCCATGGGGAATGTGTTCACAAAGTCCTTTTGTGTACCAGGGATACATCCTGGCTCCACTGTCTGAGGTTCCTTAGACTGCTCAGTCCTTCTGGCTGAGACCCATATTCAGGGGGGGCCGGATTCAGTCCCATGCTGGCTTCCCAGCTATCAGTCTGGTGGTCTGTTAGCTACTCCTTGTTCAAGTAAGCTGTCTCTATGTGTTTCTGTCACCTGGTCTTGTCCTCTCAACATGCATCTGTGTTCTACTTTGACTTAGTGTTTATGTATGGGTATTTGCTCCTGTTTCCAACAGGCATTAATTGAGGTCTCCATGGATAAGTTAGTGGTTGATCTCACTCTCCGGGGAAGGGCATTTATGGTAGCCTTTCCACGGAAGCTCAAATTGTTAGTTGGGAGAAGTCTTGTAGTTCTCTAGACCTTTCTTTGAGTTCAATTTTATCTTCAAACCAATATTGGCTCCCTCTTTTATGTTCTCTCTCTCTCTCTTTGTGTCTCTCTTTCCTGTCTTCTATTCCTAATCAGTCTCAATCTTCCTGGTTGCACATGTTTTCCTTTCCTCCCCCTCGTTTTCTCCTACTACTCTCTCCATTCGCTGCCACCCCAAACTTCCCCTGAGCTCTGGGGGACTTGTCCCTTCCTGGTTATGTGAGGGAGTTTATATGAATCTCTTATTATACCCCTTGTATCCTAGTTCCTCTGCTGGTCTGTACCCCATTTTTTAATGGGGTTGTTTGGTGTTTTGTTGATTAGGTTTTTGAGTTGTTTGAATATTTTGGAGATCAGCTCATTATCTTATGTAGTATTGGTGAAAATTGTTGTGAGTTGCCCTTCTGTAAATGTTGGGCAATAGGAAAGGAAGATAGGAGGGACTAAGAGACAAGGAGGGAAGAGGAAGTTGGAAGGAGGAGTCAGCATGGAGAGTCTGGAGAAAGCAGAATACCGGTATGCTCCTCAGTAAGAAGACCACATGAACATACATAGATCAGCAGAAATGGGTTAATACTTAAGACAGAGATAGCAGATAAGAAACTAGTACCAGGCCAATAGCATTATGTCAAATATAGAGTCTCTGTGTTAATTGGGGCTGGCATGATGGCAGTATCAGACCCGTGGCAGGCGGAAAAACCTTATTCCTTACATAAAATCTTTTCCCAGTCTGTGGGCTGCCATTTTGTCTTTCCACTGTGTCCTTTGCCTTACAGAACCTTCTAAGTTTGAAGAGGTCCCATTTATTGTTTCTCTCAGTTTCTGTGCCCCTGGAGTTACGTTCAGGAAGTGGTCTCCTATACCAATTTGTTCAAGGGCACCTCCTAAGTTCTCCTCTAAGAGTTTCAGTGTGGTTGGATTGATGTTGAGGTCTTTGATCCATTTGGACCATAATTTTGTGTATGGCTACAGACTTGGGTCTATCTGCACTCTTCTAAACACATTCATCCAAATGGGCCAGCACCATTTGTTGAAGATGATTTCCTCATCCCATTGTATTGTTTTATATGTTTTGTAGAAAATCAGGTGTTCATACCTATGTGGGTTTGTATCAGGTTTTTGAAATCCATTCCATGTTCTACCTGTTTTATTTTTTTGTTGTTGTTGTTTTGTTTTGTTTTGGTTTGGTTTGGTTTTGTTGCAATTTCAGGCTGTTTTCAGGAGTATAGCTCTGTAGTAGATCTTAAAGTCACAGATGGTGATGCCTTTCAAGTTCTTTTATTTTACAGGTTTGTTTTGGCTATGCTGGGTCTTTTGTTTTTCCATAAAAAGTTGATTATTATCCTTTCAAGGTCAGTGATGAATTGTGGTGGGTTTTTAATGGAGATTGCATTGCATCTCTAGTTTGCTTTTTGGCAAGATTGCCATTTTTACTATATTTATCCTACCTATTCAAGAACATGAGAGATCTTTCCATATTCTGGTATCTTCTTTAATTTCTTTCTTTAGAGCCACAGATTTTTATTATATAGGACTTTCATTTGTTTGGGAAGTGTTCCTCCAAGATACTTTATGTTCTTTCTGGCTATTGTAAATTGTTATGTTTCTCTGATTTCTTTCTCAATCTCATTGTTGTCTGAAAAAAGTAGGGCTACAGATTATTTTGAGTTTATCTTGTACCCTGCTAGTTTGCTGAAGGTAATTATCAGCTATTGGTGTTCCTTGGTAGAGTTTATTGGGATGCTTATTAAGCTATCATGTCATCTTCAAATAGTGATAGTTTGACTTCTTCCTTTCAAATATGGATCCCTTTTTATCTTCTTTTCTTGTCTTATAGCTTTAGCTAGAACTTCATGTACAATATTGAAGAGATATTGAGAGAGAGGGCAGCCTTGTCTTGTTCGTGATTTTAGAAGAATCACCTTAAGGTTCTCTCCTTTCAGTCTGATGTTGGCAGTTGGTTTACTCTGGGTTCCTTTGTATTACGGGCATAAATTTTCAGAATTGAGACTTTGTGTTGAAGGAATTCTCCTGCAATGAATACTGAATGAGCATCTTTATCTCTTTTGATTAATTTTGGTTTGAAGTCTAACTTGTTAGATTTTAGGATAGCCATGCCTGCTTGCTTTTTGTGGACATTGGATTGGAAGATATTCCCCAACATTTTACCCTGAAGTAATGTCTACCTTTGAAACTTAGATGTGTTTCTTGTATGTAGCAGAAGGATGCATTCTTTCTTCGTATCCATTATGTTAGCCTGTGTCTTTTTATAGGTGAGTTAAGACCATTAATATTGGGGGTGAGTAAAGGCCATTGATTAGTGATGCTTGTTTGTTTTAGATTTGATTGTGGCAGTGCTATTGTGAATATATTTGACCTCCATTACCCTTGGTTTCTTGTATAGGGAGATTATCTTTTTCCTACATTTTGTGTGCATAGTTAACATCCGTGGGTTGGAGTTTTCCTTCCAAATCTTTCTGTAGTGCTGGATTTGTAGGTAAGTATTGGAAAAAAATCTGTCTTTGTCATTAAATATCTTGTTTTCTCCATCTATAATGATTGAGTGTTTTGCTGGGTATAGTAGCCTGTCCTAGCATCTGTGGATTCTTAGTATTTGTAGAACATCTATCCAGGACATTTTTGGCCTTGAGGGATTCCATGGAAAAGTCAGTTGTAATTTTGATCAGTTTGCCTTTATATGTTACCTGTCCTTTCTCCTTTGCTGCACTTAGTATTCTTTATTCTGTGCTTTAGGTGTTTTCCTTATTATATTTCTAGGGTTTTTTTTTTAACTTTGGTCCAGCCTAATTGGTGTTCAGTATACTTCTTGTACTTTCATGTTCGTGTCCTTCTTCAGATTGGGAAAGTTGTCCTCGATGATTTTGTTTAGTATGTTTTTGACACCTTTGAGCTGGTCTTCCTCACCTTCCTCGCTGCCAATTATTCCTAGGTTTGGCCTTTTCATGGTGTCCCAGATTTCTTGGATGTTTTGTGTTAAGGATTTGTTGGATTTATGATTTTCTTTGGTAGTTGAATCTATTTCCTCTAGTTTATCTTCCATGCCTGAGATTCTCTCTTTTTTTCTGTTGGTCATTTTGTGTCTGTAGTTCACAATTATTTGCGCAGTTTTTCTATTTCCAGCATTCCTTCGGTTTTTGTTGTCTTTACTTTCTCTATTTTAGTCTTTCAGGGTTAAAGGTCCTGGGTGGTTGGAGGAAATCTGAGATGAGCCCACAAACTTTGTACCTCCTGGATTTCCTCAAGTCCAATGAAGTTATTCCCAAATGTGAAAGCAAAAGGATTTAATTGGGAAGAAGAAAACAGTCTGGGAGTTCACTCTATTGGAAGGCTAAGCTACCTAGCAACAAAAGTGAAATGGAGGCATGACACCACTAGTCTCAGCTCATAGGGTTTTCAAGGTTACAGCATTTCATAGAGTACAAAGTTTGCTTGCAAGGGCATCAAGATTCATTAGCCTGCAAGGTTTTCTTTTTCTTTTTCCTGTATCTCATGAAAATAACATGTGGGGTCTGTACTCTGAAATCAGGAAGTTATCCACTAGAAGAGATTCTTGTTCTTTGTAGTTTTTCCTTCTGCCATTAACCCTAAATTTTAATTTTTCCATCACATCACATAAAGTAAAATATAAATTGTTAAATGTCTCCAAGAACTTTAGTCATTCCAAGGATGCAAAAAAAGTTCATTGAAGTTGACTAATAAGATCTTTTTACACAGGGCTCCCTGCTCCCAATACTCTGAAGAGATTCAACCCACAAAGTTTTACTCAGAGTCATATCATTGATTCCAGGGAGATTCACGTATCTCATGAAAACCCACAGGAAGGAAAATCTGTCTTCATGTTCCCACTCAGATGTTGGGAGGACCCAACACATGATTCATATACTACTCAATGCACTCCTCCATCCTGGGGACAGCGACCCCTCACTCACAATGTGATTACTGAGCTCTCCCAAGCTCTCCATTGAACTTACTGCAGCAATAATCGAAAAACAGCACACACAAAAAAAGGTGCCAGCTCTCCTTTAGAAAAAAGCCTGAATCTGGTAATAAGAAGGCCCCTGTACCTTTTATTATTGACAGATCTTTAGGAGGGTCTGGTTGGCTAGTGATGACTGAGTAATAAGATCACCTTCTTAAAGACACAGCGCAATGATTCCTGACCTGGACTTCCAACCCAGACAAAAACCATTTGTAGGTCAGCAGAGATACACATTTCTACTGCACTGGCTTTGACTCCAATAGCAAATACTGCTCTCTTCCTGCACCCACTCCTTTCTCCTGAAAACAAGGTGGCTCTCTAGCTTTCACAGGCCACTACACAATCATATGATGTGATTATTCCCTGTCATAACTACTAATGAGAGAGATTTTGGCACAGAAAATGAGATGTTCTGTAGTTTCCCACTGATGTCAGATGTACTGAAACCACTTATTTCATGGTTGTCACTGGGACTTCAGAAAAGCAGGGAAAAAAAAGTAAGGAAAACAGGAACCAGATCTCAAACAAGAAAAAAAAGTCTTTCTGCAATCTCAAGGATGTATGATGGATCCACTGATTTAGAAACCTGACAACAGTCTTGTTCAAGAAGAGAACACTGAATAATGCGGCTATTTCCTCACTGTACCCTGAGGAAGCTCTGCTCGGTCACCACAGTGCTTGTAGAAGCAAGCTTCCCAGCCCAATTCTCTCAGAGTATTCAAATTACCCTGAAGACAACAGTTTTTATTATTATTCATTTTTCAAGAATTTCAGGAATAAAACTGCCAATGCATTGGAGCTATCACCCACGCATCTGACAGGAGAAAGTTATATTATCTTCTTTCTGATATTGTTCCTTCCCTTCTCTCATGGTTTCTAAATTGTCTGTGACCACTAGATAAAATGTACACCCAGTTTCCTTGACCTCAGCAAAAAGTCCAGAACAAACATCTTCTTTTTTTGCCATATGCCCTAAAATCTCTCTCAAGTTTTTAATATTCTAGGCACCCTTCCCTCTGTTGACTAAAATATTCATTCCCATCTGCATTTTGTAATTTTATCTGCAACATCTGTACATTTTTTGAGGAAGGAGGGGATGATCTTTCACACTGCTTGAAGAGAGTGGGTTGTCTATTTTAGACAGGGGTAAGTGACATTGAGATTTGTGTCTCTACAGTTGTCTATAAGGTCTGGATCTTGAGTAGAAGCCAGACCCAAGGTACCTGTGGTGTGTCTTTAAGCACATTTTAACCCTTAAGGAAGTGATCTTGTTGATCAAGCCTTACTAGCCAATCAGCAACATAAGGGCAACGTGCAAGTCACAGGCATTTCAGGACACTTCCTATATCAATACTGTAGGCTTTTGTTCTTGATGCAGGTTTGGTTTTAAGCAGAACTAGTGCCCGTGGACTGATTGCTTTTGTGGGAGTGCTACTGTAGTAAATTGTGATTGGAGCATGGTTGAGTACAGAAGCCACAACATGGTGAGTGATGGGATGCTATCATAGATGTTTTCATAATTACATTGAACTTTCCGAGTATTTCCAAAAATAATGGTTAATGTGTCTTTGTAATCAGCATGTTGTTATAAATTGTTGTTCATTGTCATAGGGTTGTATTCATTTCATGTTGCAAACTTACCATGTATAGGGTCTTAATTCTGATGCTTCATGCTCCAAAAGACCATTATTTAGTTCTTTATTTTTGTTTTATTGCTAATCTGTGGAAGTGTTTGGCTCATCAGATAAAACATGTTGTGTATCTTGGCAAGAGACTCAGTACATCTTTTGGGGGATGAACAGAGGTCAGATACTGACACATGACTTCACATAATTAATTACATCCCATAACATGTATACTCATACAAACCATTTTCTCTCATGCTCAATAATATAATAGATAGTAATAAACTTGTAAAATTGATAAATATTTATTACACCAATTCTATTTCCATCAATTCTAGTATTGACACCACAATTTAGCTTTGACACACTACACTGGAAATTGTAAAGCTAATTGTACTTGGACTTAATAGTTAAAACCTGAATTCAGATAAGTGATTAATGATGAAAAATCAGAGAAGCAGAGAGGCCCACCCCTAGGTCTTACTTCTACTGAATCCTCAGACCCAAGGGGTGGGCAATTCTGATCCTACGAGTCTTCCATTAGAATGTAACAAACTTCTGTCTTCTTCCACTTTATATTTCTCCTCCCAGCTATATCTACCTCCCAAGTACAGGGATAAAGGAATGAGCCACCACCTGTCTCTCTTTCTCTTTTAGACTGGGTCAATCTGTTGTAGTTTGGGGTGACCATGAAATTACAGATACCACCTCATTATGTCTCCCAAATGCTGGGATTAAAGGTGTCCTCCACCATGGCCTGTCCTTTATGGCTAACTACAGCCTAGCTCCACACTCTCTTCTTAAAGCAAGTTTTTTGTTGTTGTTGTTTGTTCATTTGTTTAGATTTGTGTATTCTTTTTGTTTGGTGTTATTTTCAGACAGGGTTTCCCTGTGCACATTTCTAACTCAATCAAACACACGGAGATTTTCCAGCTTCTGCCTCTCAAGCACTGGAATTAAAGGCATATGCCACCACCACCTCGCAGGCTTTATTTGCTAAAGCAAAACAAAATACCACAACACCACCATAAAGGAGAAAACCTTTATGGACCCCACAAATTTAATGGCATATGGATCCTGCTGAGTTTATCACTTTATAGCTTTAAAGCCTATTTCTTTGACATACTCATGAGTACTGAAGACCAGCTGAGACACCCACACCCATAAAACAAACACATACCAAATTCTTCAAATTTCCATTGGTCATCATAACTGATATACTAGCTAGCCCACAGCCTGTGAGACATTCCAATAAACCCACTTTCTACAGACACAGAGAGATATGTTCTACCAATCCTGTTCAAACAGAGAACATTGAATAATGCAGCTGTTTCCTCATCTTCCTACTGAGGAACCTGTGCTGGTTCAGCCTAATACTCATAGATAAAGGTGTTTTTCCCAGCACCATTGTCTTTGAGTATTCAGCTTACCTTGCAGATGACACTTTTTATTATTCTTCATATGTCAAGAATTTGACTCAAATATCAGGAATAAAACTCCAATACAATAGACCTATATCACTGGCTTCTGTGAGGAAAAGATATATCATCTTGTTTGTAATATGGCTTCTGCCTTTCTCTCATGGTTATCCGAGAGGCCTGTGATAACCAGGTAAAAGTCCACTCAGGTCTCCAGACCTCAATAAGACAGCACAGAACAAACATCACTTGTGTCCTAAAAAAATTCTCTATACCTTTAATATTCTGGGATGCCTTCCATCCATTTAATAAGAGAATCATTTCAGTCTGTATTGTGTAATGGTCTGAGCAAGCTCTGCACATTGTTAGGAGGACGAAAGAGAGATAGAACCTGTGCACTGCAGGAAGTGAGCTGGACTGTTTATTGGTGACATGGGTAAGCGACATTGAAATTTGTGTCTGACTACGTTGTGTTGGGTGTTGTCTTTGATTCCAGCACTCAGGAAGTAGAGGCAAGTAGATTTCTTTGAGTAGACTCTGGTCTACAGAGTAAGTTCCAGGACAGCACGCCACACAGGGAAACTCTGTTTCAAACACCAAAAGAAATGAATGAATTAATCAAATAATCAAATAATTAATTAATATTAAACAAGTAATGAGAAAAATCTACTAGAATGCAACAACAACAAGATTAATAATAATAATTAGGAAGGAATTGACCAGCTCAGTTTAATGAGCAAGTTCTAGGAGAACAGGCGCCACACAGGAAGTTCTCTCTCAAAACAAAACAAAACAAAACAAAAAATAAGTTCCTGTTTGTGCAGATCTCTAAAATTTCTAGGTCTGGAGTAGAAACCAGGGCCAAAGAAGGTGCTGGACTTGCTGTGTCTTAAGAACAGTCTAACCCTTGGGGAACTGCTCTTGTCACTCAAGTCTCACTAGCCAATCAGGGACATTGAGCCAACCCTCTAGTCTGAGGTCTGGAGGAGACTTCCTGGAGCCATGCTGCAGGCTTGGTTTTGTATCAGAACAGGAGCCAGAGGATTGATTGCTGCTCTATGAGTGGTGCTGTGGGGAATTCTGGGAGGAGCATGGATCAACAGAGAATCTGAAGCACGGTGAGTGAGGGAATGTGGGAGGGTGGGATGGGGAGTAATGAAATTCTTTTTGTCAGGCCCTCCAGCAGGAGGCTGGACTGGAATGTGCTGCCATATTCAGTATTCAGTTAGGTCCCTGGTGGTCCAGCAGCTTCCCTGACCACGTTGTGGCCTATGAATACTTCTCCATGTGGGCTGTTTCTGAGGAAAGGATTTTGATCTGGCAGCATTATGAATAAAATTCTGTGTAGTTAGCTCCATTATGGTTTTGGTGTGCAGGGATGGCTATTTACCAAAGAAGGAGAGGTTCGGTTACTTCAGTGCCTTCCAGCAGTCCTGCTTTTAACTTCTAAAGTTTAGGGGTCACATCCATTCAGATTTATTATTATTTTGTTTTTGCCATCAAAATAACATTTCTTTTGTGAAAAAAATAAATAAAAAGACCATACTTTACATTTTTCAAACTGCAAGTGTGTGTCATGTATTTTGGTTTTGGTTTTTGATTTTAGTTTTTTTTTTTTTTTTTTTTTTTTTCTTTTTGAGACAGAGTCTTTCTATGTTGCTTAGACTGGCCTCAAACTCTGGCTGTCTCCCCACATTAGCTTTCTGAGTCCTGGAGTTACAGGAAGTTCAAGCTGGATCTATGAGACCCCACAGATGGCCAAGCTTTTAAACTAGGCATCACAGAGGAAGTGTGGCAATGACCTTCAGTCTAGACAAAGATACTTACCACTTTCCTGCTGAAACTTTATTGAAGGTACTTAATTGGCAAATTCCTTTTCAATCATCAGAAAAGCAAATGAATTGAAAAAAAAAAAAGAATTTAACAGCTAGGCGTCGATGCCACTCACCTTGAATCCCAGTACTTGGGAGGTAGAGACAGTTGGATTTCTGTCAGTTTCAAGCCAGCCTGGTCTTCACAGGAATTTCTGGACACGTTGCAAAGCCACAGCAAAACCCTATATCAAAAACCTAAAACAACACAAAATAAAACAAAAACAAAGAATTGAACAAAAAATAAAACAACAGAGAGAGAGAGAGAGAGAGAGAGAGAGAGAGAGAGAGAGAGAGAGAATTTAGCCAAGCAATGATGTTTCAAGACTGTAAACTCAGCACTCTGGATATAGAAGCGGGTAGATCTCTGAGTTGAAGAACATCAAGGATACAAAGAGAAACCCTATGTGTGTGTGCGTGTGTGTGTGTGCTACCCTGAATTATGTACACATATGTACATACACATCCAAGTGTCCATGGAGATAAGGAGAAATCATCATCACCAGGAGCTTTCTTTTCTGGTGGTTTTGAGACACCAGGTTTGGGTGTTAGAAATAGAAGTCCAGTCCTCTGAAAGAGGAAGAAATTCTCCTAACCTGAACAATGTTGCTAGCCAAAGAGATTCACTACTTACAGTTAGTTCTTCTACAGATTATTATTATTATTGTTATTATTATTAATTGTTAATATCATTCTTTGCTGCAGCATTGAGTGATGATACTGGATCCAACAAACTCAACAAACCTACAGGAGTTTATTGGGAAAGGGACTGAAGGCAGTGGTAGATGTCAAACATTTGGGGGCAGAAATAGAAAGAGAGAGAAAATTGGCAGTAGTTGCTTGCTAATAAAGAGGAGGGAAGAAGTTTAGAACCAGGCTCTGCAGTTGGGGCCCTTTCAACTGGGGACATGGGGGTTCCATTGGCCCAGCTCCTCATGGCCTTTGCATGCACTGTCTTATGGAGTCACTTAATGAATGCAAGGCTTAGCCTTCCAACTTTGACAGATTTTGAGATGTCAGTGTAGAGTGATCATCTCTGAAAAACAGATCCAGGAGGGAAGTGAAGGTTATCTGTGGAAAGCAGAGAAGATCGACTCCAGGGCATGGAAAGACTTGAGCATTAGAGAGGCCTGTGATCTGGAAAGGTTCCCTAAGAAGAAACAGGCCCTGGAGAGGACATGTGTGGAGTGACAGTCAGGTGCTGAGGAGAAACCACCAAGGCAGGAAGAGGAGTCTTTGGGAGTAGGAACAGGGCCAGGTTGCCTAAGATGAGGGTGAATCCAATAAATCAATTATTACTATTAGGTAGCACATGGTTTACTGGGTGCTATTTCCCTTGTTAATTATAGAACATTAATGTTATAAAAATGTTATAAAGGACACTAGCTGTAAGTGTGTGACAAAGGCCTTTTAATCTCAACATTCAGGAGGCAGAGGGAATTCTTTCTGTTTGAATGTAGTTGGGTCTACAAAATAATCTCCAGGACAGCCTGGGATTCACAGTGAAACAAATTCTGGAAAAGCACACAAAAGACCACTCCAGCAAATATGTTTTTATTTATCCCTCCAAATGATAAATAAAATATGTCTTGTGTCTTAATTTTCTTTCTACTCTTCAAGCCTTACCCTAAGAAATTCTTTTGCATTTTTTTACTAGTGAAAACATGTTTGCATTGTGTCTGTCATGCACAATAATATTGGGATTTTTTTTCTCTTTCCTGACTGGTTATCCATTTCTCCACAAAATGCCCAGTGTAATAAGCATCAGTCAAGTCTTTGGATGTATTCACATTCCCAGTGTGTGTGTGTGTGTGTGTGTGTGTGTGTGTGTGTGTGTGTGTGTGTGTGTGTGTGTGTAGACCAGAAAACAACTTTTGGTGCCTATTCTCTCCACCATGAATCTCAGATATTTTACTCAGGTCCTCTAGACTGGGCCCTGGAAATGGTTTTATTCCCATTATCCTTCCAAATCTGGCATGATTTTCCCGTAATACCTTGTTGAGTTTATTCTTTAATTACATTTTAATACATATATTTGCTTTCATTATGTGAATTGTGTCTGTATGAATGTATGCAATGCATGTGACTGCTTGCAGAAGCCATAAAAGAGCACTGGATTACATGGAGTTGGAGTTATAGGAGGTTATAGGCCACCAGGCATGGATACTGGGAAGTGAACACAGGTATTTGGCAATAGCAGTATATACTCTTTGCCTCTGATATAGCTCTAAAGCTCCTAATCCTAATTTATGTTTTTAGTTAAAAGTATTTTTTTCTTGTGTAGTTTCAATTACATTTTTCTTTTTTTTCTTTCTTTCTTTCTTTTTTTTTTTTTTTTTTTTTTTTTTTTTTTTTGATCAAACACATGCCTGTACACATGTGCTATCTTCCAGGCTTTACCAATCAAGGAAACATTTTGTGTCACTGGAATTTGGTATAAAGTGCCACTATCCAATGATCTACTTCAATGACCATTAATTTCATATTTTAGTTTTAGTTTAAATACAGAGTATTGGGTTTCATAGTGGTATCTTTATATACTTGTGATTATGTGCTTTCCTTGTTTGTTTTCTTCCCACACTACTCTCCCTTTTGACCCTCCTCATCTCTAGCTGATTCCATTTCTTGTAGCATTTACTTCCAAGATATATTTACTAGTCTTTGCAAGTAAGGTTCTTGAGCAAATTCTGTATCTACCAAAATAGTGTTAAAACAAAAATTAATTAAAAGAGATGGGGTAGAACAATCCATATTCAACGGCAAACACTGATATGACATGTCAATTCTTAATATATATGCCACAAACACATGATGAGGAAACATACCCAAGAAGATTAAACAGGAAGAAACTATTGAATCACAGTTAAAATTAATAAATTAGAAACAAAGAAAAATACAATTATTGAATGAAAAACATATTTGATTTTTGTGTGAAAATCAACTATACAGACAAAACTAAGAGAGAGAGAGAGAATATAACAGTTAATAAAATCAGAAATTAAAAGGAGACATAATCAATAAGGAAAACCACAGAACCATAAGAAATACTTTAAAAATACTTCATCCAAATTGGGAATATATATCTTGATAGGTACCACTTACCAAATTTCAATCAACACCACATGAACAATTTGAATATAGAACTATCACGCATAGTGAAATACAATGAATCATTACAAGCCTCACAACCAAAAATAAGTAAGAATTTAAATAAATAAATGAATAAAATCTGAATGAAACATTGTTTTAACATTGGAATTTACCAGCCATTCAAAGAAGTGTTATAAATGTTACTTCTCAACTTATTCCATGATATAAAAACACAAGAAACTTTACCCAATTTATTTTATGATGCCACAGGTACACAGATATCCATGCATTCAGGCTTTTTTTTTTTAATATTCATACATAATTTATGTCAGATGTTACTACATCATATACCTTTAACCTGAAACAGGGTACAGTGGAAATTTGGCTTTCTGGATAGCCCTTAACAATGTGGATATTGCAACAGGTTGACAGACTTGGGGATTCCAATTTCAATAATTCAATGGATCATAGCCACTCTGCCTGATAACGTTGAGATCATAAACCTTACTCAGCAAGGCTTTCCTATGTTGTGGGAAATATAAAGAGAATTGGAGATCAATTTTTCTCATGAATATATGTGAACAAATAATAAAATCCTCATAAAGAGATTCCAAAACAGGACAAAATATCATCCAAACCAATAAAGGAGGCATCATTGCAAAGAGGGAGTGATAATACAACACAAAAAAATCAAACATATTTAAAGCACAGTAAAAGTAAATTTTAAGAAACATAAGTATTCCTTTATTTTAATTTTATATATTGATGCCAGTTGCCTCTCCCTCCCTTCATCTTTTTCTCTTCCACTTTCTCATGCCTCCTGACCCCCTTCCCCTCCTACCTCTCCACACTCCACATGTAGGGTGATGCCTTCTAGGAGGGCTAATCTAAATCTTTCAAGTCATTTGGAGTAGGGACTAAGATTTTTCTCCTGTATCTATGTTAAGGGAGTATCCCTTCATGGAGGATGTGATCCGAAACCATTGTGTGCACCAGGGATACATAGTAGTTCCATTCTCCAAGGTCGCTTAGACTGTCCAGGCATTCTATCTTAGACCCATGTTTAGTGGATCCGAGTCAGTCCCATGATGAATTGCCAGTTATCCCTCTGGTGCCCATTAGCTCCTCTATGTTCAGACAAGCTGCCTCTATTTGTTACTGCAGCCTGGTGTTGTCCTCCCTCTGTGCATATGGATTCCAGTTATGCAAAGTGTTTAGTTGTGGCTCTTTCCTTCTGTTTGCATCAGCTACTAGATGAGGACTCTATTATGGTGCATAAGTTACTCATCAATCTCATTATCAGGGAAGGCAATTTATGGTAGCCTTTCCACTGTTCCTCAAATTGTTAGTTGGGGTCAGACTTGTAGATGTCTGGACATTTCTCTAGGTTCAGTTTTCTCTTTAAAACTACAATGGCTCCCTCTTTTATGGTTTCTCTCTGTGTCTCTCCTTCTGTCTCTGTCTCTCTCACTCCCTTTCCTTTCATCTATTCCTTCCCTGACACAATCTTCCCACGTGCTTTTCTCTCCTCTTCTGTTTCTTGTAGATCGTTCTCTATTCATTGTCCCCACCAACACCCCATATGCTCAGTAGATCTTGTACCATTCCTATTCTGTGAGGGACCTTATATGAATCTCTTATAATCCTCCTTGTAGCCTAGTTTCTCAGCCAAAGTGAATTATAATCTGGTGATCCATTGCACTATGTCTAAAATCTATATATGAGTGAGTTCATACCATGTTCCCCTTTTTCTGACTGGGTTACCTCATTCAGGATGGATTCTTCAAGTTCCATCCATTTGCCTCCAGATTTCAAGATTCCAGTGTGTGAGTGTGTGTGTGTGTGTGTGTGTGTGTGTGTGTGTGTGTGTGTGTGTGTGTGTGTGTTTCCGCAGCATAGTACTCCATTGTGGAAATGTGCACCATCTTCTTTATCCATTCTTCAGTTGAAGGGCATTTAGGTTACTTCAATGTTCTTGCTATTACAAATAATGCTGCTCTGAACATAAACATGTCTTTGTTGCATGGATGGGGATTATTTGGCTATATTCCTAAGTGGGGGATTGCTAGGTAATGTGGTAGAGTCATTCCTATACTCCTGAAGAACTGCCACACTGATCGCCAAAATGGTTGTATATGTTTGCTTTCCCACCTGCAGTGGAGGAGTGTTCCCCTTTCCCCACATCCTCTCCAGCACAAGTTGTCATTGGTGTTTCTAATTTTAGCCATTCTTGCTGGAGTAATATATCTCAGAGTTGTTTTGATTTGCATTTCCCTTATACCCAAGGATTATGAGCAATTTCTTTAGTTTTTTTCAGCCATTTTGGATTCTTCTATTGAGAATTCTCTCCTCAGTTTTTTTTAAATTCAACTTTTAATAGGTTTATTTGGTGTGTGTGTGTTTAGGCCAGGGCTATCACCTTCTTTTCCTAAAACATTGCTCCCCTGTGACTGGGGAGTGTGTAGGTAGGGAGGTACATGTGGAGGTGAGGGGAGAGTTATGAAGAGTCAGTCTCTCCTCTCATCTTCAAATGATTTCTGGAACTCTAACTCAAGCTGTCATGTTTCTATATCAAGCATTTTTACTCATGCAGCTATCTTGTCTGCCCCATAACTATTTCTCATCTTCTATCTATCTATCCATCTATCTATCTATCATCTATAATCTCCTATCACTTATCTGTCTATAGTAATCAATTATCAATCTATGTACCTATGTATGCATGTATGTATGTATCTATCTATTTATTTATCAATCAATCATCTAACATCTATCACCTAACTCACTAGGCACATAGCCTCAAAAAGAAACAACCAGCCTAGAGGCAGTGGCTGGCTGGCCAGCAGGCCCCAACCATCTCTACCTACCAAGTGCAGGATTACACATATGCAATACCATCCCTGCTTTTCTGTGTGACTGCATAAATGGGATTGTACTTAGATCCACATGCTTCTACAACAAGACATTTACTGACTGATCTGTGTGCCTAAGTTCATATTCCAGTTTTAATTTTTAGCTTTTAAGCACTTTTTCTGTAAGTGTTAGTATTTGGGCATTTTTACTGACCTGCCCTTGGGGTTCTGACATGCTATGTGCACAGTTACAGCCACTAAAAGCACCACCTGTGCACATTCTCTATGTTCCCTTTTTAAAGGTCCTGCCTACCTCTCTCTCTCTTCCTCTCTCTCTTTCTGCTTCTCTTCCTGTCTCTCAGTCTAGCCTCCTTCCTGCCCCTTACTTTTCTACTGCTCCTGTCCACATAGTTCAGTTTTCCCCCTCCCTTCCCCCATTTCCCATTCCCTTTCCCCTAAAAAAAAGAAACAAACACCACATGAGCTTCTTTTTTTAATTTTTATTTTACATATCGATAAAAGTATCCAAGTTCCCTCTCCCTTCCTCCCTCTCTCCCTCCTGCTATGCCTTTCTACCCCTTCACATGCACCCTGTCCAACCTCCCCTCCCATCCCCCTTCACTTCACATGTAGGATGATGCCATCTAGGAGGGGTCATATAAATCTCTCAAGTCATTTGAAGTGGGGAAAAGGACTTCTCTCCTGTCTCTAGGTTATAGGAGTACAACTCCATGGGGCATGTGCACACAAGTCCCTTTTGTGTACCAGGAATACATCCTGGTTCCACTGCCTGGAATTCCTTAGACTGCTCAGGCCTTCTAGCTGAGACCCATATTCAGGGGGGTTTGAGTCAGTCCCATGATGGATTCCAAGCTATCAGTCTGGGGGCCAGTTAGCTTCTCCTTGTTCAGGTCAGCTGTCTTTATGCGTTTCTGCAAACTGGTCTTGTCCTGTCTCTTTGCATCTGGATTCTTTTACAGGTCAGTGTTTATTTGTGGCTGTTTGCTTCTGTTTCCATCAGTTACTAGATGAGGGCTCTATGTGGTGGATAAGATAGTCATTGATCTCACTATCAGGGAAGGGCATTTATGGTAGCCTTTCCACTGTTGCTCAAATTGTTAGTTGGGGTCAGTATTGTATTTCTCTGGACATTTCTGTAGGTTCAGTTTTCTCTTCAATCCTATAAAGGCTCCCTCTTTTAAGTTCTCTCTCTCTGTCTCTCACTCTCTCTTTTCTGTCTTCCTCTACTGACACAATCAGTAAATATCTTTACCCTTACATTATAAAGACTCTCTTTATGATCCCCTTTGAAGGAAGTACTTCAAGATGAAGTGTCCCATGGAAAAATCACGGGGACATGAAGAATCATGGAATTTCAAATAATAATTTCTCTGACCAGCAGTGCCTAGTTATTGCTGGGTTGAGGTGGGCTAGAACCTGAAAATAATGGGAGAGAAAAAAGGAACGAGACCAAGCAATGCTTGTCAAGGTCTCACTTTATTAGGCACAAAGAGGGGTTTTTAAAGCAAAGCGGGGAGGAAGTGGGTAGGGGTAGCTTTGCTGACTCTGGGGCTCTGGTAAGGTCCCACACCATAAACATCAGACCATAAACGTCTGATTATCTCAGTTCCTGGTGTCTGGTTCATCTCAGTTCCTGGAAGGAGTGGAACAGACCACTGTTTAGCAGTTTTCTGTTTTACCAAGATAAAGCTCAATTAGAATTTTAAGGTGTAAGTGATTCTGCAATACTATGTGACTCAAGGCTGGATCCCAACATCTCCCCCTATTTTATTCTTTTTTATGGAGCGTCTATCTTAGGCTATGTAGTGGGCTCCCACGATCGGGCCCTGGGGATGGGCTTGTCATTATAGGACAAATGGTAGGACCCCTGTCTTAATCTACATAGGGTGCATTCTCACTCAGCTCTCAAGGACATTGTCAAAAATTGGGCAAGAAAACTCGGGCAAGATGAGTGGGCTCCTGAGAGATGGTCCTATGCTACTGCTGTCATTGAGCGACTTACAGCCAAAGAGAAAGGTCTGCCTCCATTTTGTGGCACTGAGATATTCCCGTCATTGACGTCTTCATATTTGAGAGAACCAGGTCCTCTGTTGTTCGAGTCCTGTGAAATCGATTCCTTGTCTAGGTGGTTCAGGACTGGCACTGTCACCATCCTCATCAGGTTTCTCAGAAGATCCCTGTTCCCTTTCCAAAAGCTGATGGTAGTGTACTTGAATAGCATGAAATCAATTTGAGTTCTGATCAATTGAGTTAATTTCTGGAATGCCCAAAGCCCAAAAGTCATCATCAGTATCAATCCCATAAATGGTCGCAGGAAAGAAGGAAGCAAGGTAGAAAGCCAAGGGGAGGTGGAAAGCCAATTTTTATAGTAGGACTCGGCTTGTTCCCACTGCCATTTACGTTCAGCAAGACTTTTTTGCATTCTATCTAAGCTGTCTTCCATTAAGCCAGTCTTATCAGCATAAAAACAACATTACTCTTTGATTATTGCACAAATTCCTCCTTGTTGTAAAAACAATAGGTTTAAGCCTTGACTGTTCTAGAGAATGACCCTTGAGAGAGAGAGAGAGGAGGTATTACACTTCTGAAGTCTCAGGTCCAGTTTTCCTGTTCCACACATCTCCACCAAATGTTCTGGCAGCCACTGGACCTCATCTTCTTCCTGCAAGAAAACCCCCCTCAACCCCCTATTAGGAGAAAGTTGGGCCCTTTCCATAGTCTCAGACATGGATCTTTCCATTTGACTTGAGTAAATGTTTCATCATATCAGAATCTGTCTGCGACAGATTGCTCATAGGCTTCCACATTCAAAAAATTTAAATGAAGAGAGCATCATGTAGGGCACCACTTGTCCTGACCAGCAGAGCCTAGATATTCGTGGTTGCTGGGAACCAAAATCTTATGTTTTTGGTTGTGAGCCTAGCCTTTAACAGCTGAGCCATCTCTACATATTAAGAGCACATGAAGCTATGATGTGAAATAATGGTGTGTAGTACATTGGTGCCATTGCTGCTTGACAAAGATCCAGCATTTCAACATGGAAGACCAACCAAAGAGCTGAAGCACCTGCAGAGGCAGGCAGAATTCTTTGAGCTTAAAGTCAGACATGCAGAATAAGTGCTAGGACAGCCCAAGACACAGAGAGGAACCCTGTTTTGGAAAAGTTGATAAAATCCACCTTTAGCTGTTTGGTGGCAGTGCACATGTTTAAGCCCAAATCCCATGAGGCTTAGGCTGTCTGATTTTCATGATTTGAGGATATCCAGGTCTACTGAATGAGTTCCAGGACTACACATATAAAGCCTTTCTTGAAAACAGCAATGCAAATCTACACAAATCAAGAAATAATCCGATGCACCTTTAATATGGATCGAATCATCTGGTGTTAGCCTGCATAGGTAAATAAGGAAGCTCTCTTTTTGGCTACTTCTCCTAATTCTGGCTAACAATTTCATTCCTATACTAGCAATAGAGCCACATTCTTTGAAAAATTTAGTATACATTGAAGAAAAGTTGGGACATCCAGCTTGATGAACTAGACAACTACTGTACTCTTAAGATTTCACATGGTAGGCAGGCATTGTTGAACTACCTGAGAAAGAACTTTTGAGACATTCTAGAACATCTGCTTGGAGAGATTAATCCTACCAGTCCTGTGTATGTAGAAAAGCATGAATCCATGAATAATGCAGATAGTTTATAACTGCTCACTGAGTAAGTTGTGCTGCCTAACAGTAGTGTTCATAAACAAAAATCTTCCTACCTCCATTCCTCTCTAAATTTTTAACTTTCCATGAAGAATGCTCTTTTTAATTTTGCATTTGTCAAGCAGTTTTTCTGAGGTTCATGAATAAAACACCTACAGTGATAGAACAATCATCAAGCTTTCTTATGAGAGGAAGACAAATTATCATCTTTTGGAAGTGGTTCCTGCTATTATTTCCTGACGGTTGAAAGTTCCTATACAGACAGGCCAATAACACCTCATGCTGCACACTGCTCAGTGGGTGATGGGTCTCCATGGGTACCAAAACTCGATGACCAGGTCAGGAGTGGCTTTGGCTTGACAGACAGACACAAACACACTGGAGGAGGTTTGCACCTGCTGCGATTATTCATTTAGAGTATTAGGTCTTTATACAGAAATTACAAGGAACACATTTTGGTCACAATTTACAGACATATTATAAAATGCCAGTAATTCTTTTGATGCATGAGATCAAAAAACACTTATTCTGACCTGCCTGTGGTCAGTGCACCAGAGATTTGGTTTACTGAGTTTAGATAAAAGTCATTGTCTCTGATCAGTGAACTGTTAACAGCATTGAAAAGAACATTTGCATTGCTTTATTAATTTTAGAATATATTCCTAAATTATTTTCTTTTATTTTATTTTATATAACAAAGTCCAATTAAATGAAAACAAACATTTATACACAATATTTGGGAATTTGGGCGTCATTCTTTCCAAACTATTTCCTGCTGGTAAAGGGCGCTAACAAGGGTATACGAAGAAGATTCATAAATCCTGGCTGTAGTCTGTAGGGCTGCTTTTTCCAGCTGTTTTTAATGTAGGATCAACTTATACTCTGATTCAGGCGGTCTGGCATGATTAAACGACATTAGTGGAAGAAATCCACATCTTTTCATTTTCTTTGGAAACAAAAATAGAAATCCTTTTCCCCAGTATCTTGTCCTTCAACTTAAATTTTGGAGACAAAACATTTTTTTAATTTAATTTATTATTTTACATGTTGACTCCCAGTTCCCTCTCCCTCCCTCCCTCTTTCACTCCCTCGATCCCTCCTTCCCTCCCTTTTATCTTCTCTGCCCTCTCACATGCACTCTAACCACCCTCCCTTCCATCCCCCCCCACCCCAATTCCATATGTAGGGGAATGCCTTCCAGTTGGGGTCATGTAGATCTGACACGTCCTGTGAAGTAGGGACTAGAGCTTCTCTCCTGTCTCTAGATTAAGGCAGTTATCCCTCCATGGGTGATGTGTTCGCAAATACCTTTGGTGCACCAGGGATACATCCTGGCTCCACTCTCTGAGGTCCCTTAGACTTCTCAGTCCTTCGGGCTGAGACCCATATTCAGGGGGGCCTGAGTCAGTCCCATGCTGGCTTCCCAGTTATCAGTCTAGTGGCCATTAACTCCTCCTTGTTCAGGTAAGCTGTCTGTATGTGTTTCTGTCGCATAGTCTTGTCCTCTCTATCTGCATCTGGGTTCTAGTTCGACTCAGTGTTTATGTATGGGTTTTTGCTCCTGTTTCCAACAGGCATTAGTTGAGAGATCCATTGATAAGTTAGTTGTTGAACTCACTCTCTGGAAAAGGCATTTATGGTAGAGAACTACAAGACTGCTCCCAACTAACAATCTGATCTTCCGTGGAGGAGCTGACTAAAGTGTGACAGATGATCTAACTATCTGATTATTTCATTATTCAAATCTGTCTTTTTTTACTACAGGTAGAGTGGAGTCTGGATCCACCTTGTTGGTGCTAAATTGACTCTTGTGATTTCATTCTTTCATCCTTCCTTCCTTCCTTCATTTCTTCATTACTTTCTTTCTCATTTTCTTTCTTTAAATCAATGTTAATATCAATTTGTAATCTCTCTGGGGGTGAATTATCAGAAATTATCTCTTTGTACATTCATTTTTTTTTGTTCATCTCTATGATTAAGAACTCAGTGACCCTTCAGTATGGAGCAATCATTTAGGCTTCACGGATAAAACACCACCCACTTGTTTAATGTTTATTCATTTAAATATGAACATCTGTCATTATGTATTCAGTGATCCCTGGAGTTTGGGCCTCCTTGCACTTCCTTAGCTGTTAAACTAGGAAATTGAATGATAATTCATCATTTAATTAACGAATTAAAATACAGGTGATGTTATGAACCATAAATCCCTTTGGGAGTCAGATTTTGGGAGTTGATGTAACATCATCTCATTACTTCATCATTTAGCTATATAAATAGATCTTTACATAAGTGATAGGTTTAGGACTTTGGTGCCACTTCGTCAGTGATAATATAAAATGCATACTAAGTAATTATCAATTTAATTTTTTAAACTCATCATTATTCCAGGAAGAGATCAGTCTAACTACTCCATGTGGGATTTACATATGCACCACCATGTCATAATTCAATCATTATTCATTGTACATTAATTATTTAAATCGATGAAGAAGTTGTTATTCTTGACTGGGGTCTGGCCATTCTTCCACGCAGTTAATCGTGTAGCATTATTTAATTATCTAAGTACTACATCCTTGAAAATCACTGGAGTTTAGTTCCATCTTATGAACGTTAAGTAATCAGGACTATCAAGTTATTAATTTATTGTGTTTGCATAAGTAATGATGGTGTCATCCGTCATTTGGCTTCTCTGGGACTGACACAGAGGGAGATCGATACCAGAAACAGTGCCCAGAGAATGGGGGACACTGCCTTATACAGTGAGTACTGATTACATAATAGTAGATTTTTAACAATCAAATGATTACACGATTTAAAAAAAAAAAAAAAACTGTATGGTTTCACATCATCAGGTTCTGAGAGGTTGCAACAGAACACACCCATGAAGGACACAGTGACCACTGATTTTAAAAATGCAATAACAGAATATTCTCCTGATCAGGGAATCGCATCTACAGAACTCTGTCGTTTTCAAGCTTATGTCACTATAGGCAAGTTGTAGCTTGAGAGACTGGTAAATATGTAGAACTCAAAAGAAAGAGCCCTGCTTAGTTTTTTTGAGAAACTCAGTGAGGCTGTAAGGTTAGTTCATCGGTGTGTATGCTCCTTTTAGCATGTGGGAGGGGCACTAGAATGTGACAGAATGTTGGTTCATAAATGTTGCCTGGCAACACTGTTTTCATTCTGTATCCTGGTATCATGGGCCAAGGAACAGAGAGCAGCTTCGAGAAAGTGTTATCACTCCCAAGATAACTATCTCCAAAAACTTTCAATGACAGCATTTGATTTGCCTAAACAAGTCATAGCCAAATATATGGAAGTTTGCCTACAGCTTTTAGTGGTTATCAGATTCAAGATTACCTAATTATCAGAGAACATCTTCTGTGTAGAAACAGTTCAAAGTCTTCTGTTTATGAATTCCCTCTCTCCTAACAAGTAATACTATGGAAACAAAGAAAATAGACTCACAATTGTTCATAAAAAGGTGAGTTTGCCATTGCTAACTTTCTTCAGGATGGTGATAATCCATTTGTTAGAGTAGATATAGGGATTATTGGATTGCACTCCATCTCTTTTGAGGAAGCCGTCCAAAATAAAATGTGTGGTATCTTCTAAAACCTGCAACTAATTACTTTTCAGCATTTAAATATTTTACTACTCTGTTCTGCGTTTAAATAAGGGATGAACATGAGAGTTTCCCACAATCATGTGGGAGTCAGTGACAGTCAATTGTGTCGAGTAAGGCAGATCATTTCATCCTCTGATTATGTTGTTATTTGATTATTAAAATAGGACATTAGATAATCCACGGTCAGTGGATTCCACGATGTGGGAAGCAATTATTATGGATAATCTGAATATCAATTTTGTAGTCAAAATATTGAAATTAACCACGACAGCATCGTTCATGAGCCTGGTTTGGATCCACCTTACAGAAGTTTATGATGTTAATGAACTCATTATTTGATTATTTAATTATATAAACCAATGATTATATCGTCCATGACACCTGGAATCTGGTGCCACAGATCATCTCATTACATAATAAATGAATTTAAATTGACAATCTCTGTTAATCCCCAAGATAAAGTAAATATTTGTATAGTTATGTAAACAACAATCCTCCATTCCAAGAAAGAGACCTGTAAAGCTCCCTCTTGTGGAGATAATGTGCAATATCTTCACATTGTATGATTCATTGACTCGATTGATGATTATGACATCCTTCATGACTGGAGTCTGGCCATGCTTCCCTGCCAGCAGAATGCTACATCCCCTATTTATTGTGACAGTTAGCTATTAGTGACTTATTTAATTCTTTAAATTATGTAAACGACAGACAGTGCCATCACCGATTACGGTTAGGGTGCAAAAATCTGTCAGGACAAGGTTAGGAAAGTTGTAGACATGGGCAGAGCATTTTCTGAATGATCTATGCATCTTCCAGAGTACGAAGGATGCTGGGTGATTGAGTCCTGAAGGTTGCACGGTGCCCTCTGAGAAGTACAAGTACTTCACCAAGGCCGGCACGGTGGTCTGGCTGTTGACTGCCTGTTCTTCCTCCACATCTTCACATGGATGTGATCTACCATGAGAAGAAGGACTGGCACTAGGAGGTCGGTACCATCACCGAGACTTGGCAAAAGGATGACGACTCAGAACACAGAAGAACATCTCTCTCTCAGCTATGCTATTGATGCCCCTGCTGCAGCCATCTTGTCAGAGGTTATCAACATTGTGGCTACTACTGCTACGCCAGGATTGGGCCTACTGTCTCACGTCCTGCCGCACCACAACAGACATTCAGGCGCTTGTGATGAGGTCAGGCCAACAGAATTCATCAGGCAAGACAGTAAGATTATCTGACGATTAACTGATGGCATGTTAAAAATGTATGATGACAGCATACAGTTTCATACCTGGCAAGTCTGCCCAGGAATTGATGATATCCAAAAATGTCAACGGCTTACATATTTAAAGACGTAATTATTAAATTCTTTCATTATATAATTTGTGATACCTGAAGTTTGGCGCCACCTTGTGGAACTCAAGTGTGACAGACGATCTAACTATCTGAATAATTCATTATACAAATCTGTCTTTTTCAACTCCAGGAAGAGTGGAGTCTGGATCCACCTTGTTGGTGTTAAATTGTATCTTGTGAACTCTTTCTTTCTTTCTTTCTTTCTTTCAATCTCTCTTTCTCCCTTTCTTTATTTAAATCAATGTTGATATCATTTTGTTATCTCTCTAAGGTTGAATTATGAGAAACTATCTCTTTATTCATTCATTTTTTTGTTCAAATCTGTGATTAAGAACTGAATATCTCTTCAGTATTGAACAATCATTTAGGCTTCACTCATAAAACACCATCATCTTGTTTCATGTTTATTCATTTAATTATGAAATTCTGTCATTATGTATTCAGTGATCACTGGAGTTTTGAGCCACCTTTGGGGAGACCGTTGTACAAGACCATCACGTCATCTAATACTACACTTACTTCTTTAACTGTTAAACTAGGAAATTAAGTACTAATTCATCATTTAATTTACGTATTTAAAATACAGGTAATGTTATGGACCATAAGTCCCGTTTGGAGTCAGATTTTGGGAGTTGATGATGTAATATCATCTCATTACTTCATCATTTAGCTGTGTAAATAGATCTTTACATCAGCTATAGCTTTAGGACTTTGGTGCCATCTCATCAGTGTTAATATAAAAGGCCCACTAAATAATTTTCAATTTAATTTTTTAAAAACATCATTATTCCAGTAAGAGATCAGTCTGACTACTCCATGTGGGATTTAAGTATGCACCACCATGTCATTTTTCAATAATTTTTCATTATATATTATTTTTTAAAATCAATGAAGATGTTGTTCTTGACTGGAGTCGGGCCAAACATCCATGGGAGTTCATGTCGTGGCATTATTTAATTATCTAAGTCCTACTTCCTTGACAATCACTGGAGTTTGGTTCCCTCTTTTGAAAGTGAAATATGGAGTACTATCCAATTATTAACTTATTTGATTGCGTAAGTAATGATGGTGTCATCCGTCATTTGGCTGCTGTGGGATTGACACTGCAGGAGATCGGTACCAGAAGTACTACCCAGAGAATGGGGGGACACTGCCTTATATGGGGATTACTTATTACGTAATAGTAGATTTTTAAAAATCGAATGATTACACGATTTAAAAAAAAAAAAACTGTACTGTTTCCCATCATCGCTTTCTGAGAGGTTGCAGAAGAACTGACCCATGAAGGACACAGTGACCACCGATTTTAAAAATGGACTAACTGAATAATCTCCTGATCAGGGAATCTCATCTCCTGAACTCTGTTGGGCTGATAACATGACACACCACCAACAATAAGTCACTCTAAATAACCATATTAGAAAGCAGGGTACAGGACTTAATAGAGAACAGTGAATTGAGGAATCCAAAATGACTGAAAGAAACATAAGACACTGCTCAAAATCCTTAATCATCAGCCTAATGCAAATCTAAACAACTCTGAGAAATCATGGGATCAAGCTCCTCTAAAGGGAAGAGGATGAATAGGAGTTTGTTTTATTTTCAATAAAGGGAAAAGGATTTTGGTAGAGTCGATTAATTGTATTGTTTCTGTTCTAGAAATTAGAAAATTGAGTCATAGAAAACAGGTTTAAAATACTCATCATTGTACTCGAATGGCACAATGATGCTTTCGTTTTCATGCTAATGTCACTATAGGAAAGTTGTAGCTTCAGAGACTGGTAAATATGTAGAACTCAAAAGAAAGAGCCCTGCTTTGTTTTAGTGAAAAACTCAGTGAGTCTGTAGGGTTAGTTCACCGGTGGGTATACTCCATATAGCATGCGGGAGGGGCATTAGAATGTAACAGAATGGTGGTTCATAAATGTTGCCTGGCAACCCTGCTTGCATTCTGCATCCTGGTATCATGAGTCAAGGACAAGAGAGCATCATCGAGAAAGAGTTATCATGGCACATTACAGTCTCCCAAGTTAACTATCTCCTAAACCTTTTAATGACTGCATTTGATTCGGCTAAACATGTCACAGCCACACCTCTGGAGGTGTGCCTACAGCTTTTACTGGTTACCAAATTCAAGATTACCTAATCATCAGAGAACGTAGTCTGTGGAGAAACAGTTCAATGTCATCTGTTTATGAATACTCTCTCTCCTAAGAAGTGAAACAATGGAACAAAAGATAATAAGACTCACAATTATTCATCAAAAGGTGAGTTTGCCATTGTTGACCTCCTTCAGGAAGGGGATAATCCATCTGTTAGAGTAGATTTAGTGATTATTGGATTTCAGTCCATCTCTTTTGAGGCAGCCGCCCAACATTAAATATGTGATATCTTCTAAAAACCCTGCATACACAATGATAGTTCAGCATTTGAACATGTTACTACTCTGTTCTGCGCTTAAATAAGGGATGAACATGGGAGTTTCCCAAAATCATGTGGGAGTCAACTGAGACTCAATTGTGTGCAGTTTGGCAGACCATTTCATCCTCTGATTATGTTGTTATTTGATTATTAAAATAGGACATTAGATAATCCATGATCATTGGATTGTGGTGATGCGATGTGGGAGGCAATTATTATAGACCATCTTAGTATCAATTATGTAGTTAAAATATTTAAATTAATCATGACAGCATCATTAATGAGTCTGGTTTGGAGCCAAATTAGGGAAGTGGATGATGTTACATGAACTCATTATTTGATTATTTTATTATATAAAACAATGATTATATTGTCCATGACACCTGGAATCTGGTGCCACAGATCATCTAATTACATAATTAATGACTTTAAATTGACATTCTCCTTTAATACCCAAGATAATGGAAATATGTGTATAGTTATGTAAACAACAATCCTCCATTCCATGAAGAGACCTGTAAAGCTCCCTCTTGTGGAGATAATGTGCAATATCATCACATTTTATGATTCATTGACTCAATTGATGATGATGATATCCTTCTTGTCTGGAGTCTGGCCATGCTTCCCTGCCAGTAAAATGCTACATCCTTATTTATTTTGACAGTTAGCTATTAGTGACTTATTTATTTCTTTAAATTATGTAAACGACAGACAGTGCCGATTACGGTTAGGGAGCAAATATCTGTCAGATAGATCGTCTGTCACATTTTAGTCACACAAGGTGGCACCAAATAAGGGAACACAGATTATATAATAAAAGAATTTAATAATTACATCTTTAAACATGTAAGTCGTTGACCTTTTTTATGTATCTTCAATTCCTGGGCAGACTTGACCGATATGGAAATGTATGCTTTAAAATGCCATCAGTTAATCGTCTGATAATCATACTGTCTTGCATGATGAATTCTGTTGGCCTGACATCATCACCACCACGTGAATCTCTGTTGTGGTGCCTCAGGACCTGAGATAATGGGCCCATTTCTGGCTTAGCAGTAGTAGCCAAGATGTTGGAATCAGCTGAAAAGATGGCTGCAGCAGAGGCATAACCATCATATCTGAGAAAGAGTTGTTCTTCCATGGTCTGGGTCGTCATCCTTTTGCCAGGTCTTGGTAACGGTGCTGACCTCCTAGTGCCAATACTTCTTCTCATGGTAGATCACAACCGATGTGAAGATGTGGAGGAAGAGCAGGTAGTCAAAACCCAGACCACCGTGCTGGCCTTGGTGAAGTCCTTTTACTTCTCAAAGGGCCCCGTGCAATCTTCTGGACTCAGTCATCCAGCATCCCTTTTACTCTGGGAGATGCATAGATCATTCAGAAAATGCTCTGCTCTTGTCTACAACTTTCCTAACCTTGTCGCTGACAGATATTTGCACCCTAATCGTAATCGGTGATGGCACTGTCTGTCGTTTACATAATTTAAAGAATTAAATAATTCAGTAATTGCTAACTGTCACAATAAATAGGTGATGAAGCGTTTTAGTGGAAGGGAATCATGGCCAGACTCCAGTCATGAAGGATGTCATCATCCTCAATTGAATCAATCTATGATAAAATGTGATGATATTGCGCATTATCTCCACAACAGGAAGCTTAACAAGTCTCTTCAATTAGTGGAGGATTTTTGGTTTATATAACTATACAAATGTGTACATTAAATTGTGTATTAACACGGATTGTCAATGTAAATACTTTAATTATGTAATTAGATGATCTGTGGAACCAGATTCCAGGTGTCATGGACGATATAATCATTGTTTTATATAATTAAATAAACAACCAATGAGTTCATGTAGCATCATCCACTTCCCTAATGAGGCTCCACACCAGGCTCGTGAACGATGCTGTCATGATGAATTTCAATATTTTGACTCCAAAATTGATATATAGATGGTCCATAATAATCGCTTCCCACATTGTGGATTCCAGTGATCATGGATTATCTAATGTCCTATTTTAATAATCAAATAACAACACAATCAGAGGATGAAATGTTTGATCATGCCAGACCGCCTGAAACAGAGTACAAGGTTACAAATAAGTCAGTAATAGCTAATGTGACATGCCAGGGCCAGGGCCCAGGGCCCAGGGCCCAGGGGCCAGGGCCCAGGGGCCAGGGGTCAGGGGCCAGGGCCCAGGGGCCAGGGCCAGGGCCAGGGCCAGATCAGCAAGGGCTAATTTCAGAACAGCCAGGGCCAGAAATCCAAGGTCAAAGGCCAGAAAGGCAAGAGCAAGAACGGCAAGGGCCAGGGCAAGAAAGTCCTGTAAAAGAACCCAAGTCTTGAATGACCAGGGTCAGGGCAAGAAAAGCCAGAGCCAGAAAGGCCAGTGCTAGAGTGTCCTGGGCATGGGCCAGAATGGCCATGGCTTGTATGACCAGGGCCAGGCCCAGAACAGCCAGAGCTTGAACGACCTGGGTAAGGGTCAGAACGGCCAGGGTCAGGAAAAAGGCCAGGGCCAGTGCAAGGGAAAAGGACAGAACAGCCAGGGCCAGGGCAAGAGCCAGGGCCAGGGCCAGGTCCAGGACCTGGGCCAGGTCAGCCAGGGCGAAGTCTAGATCAGCCAGCACTAAGTCCAGAATGTCCAGGAACAGAAATCCAATGGCAAAGGCCTGAAAGGCCAGGGCCAAAACAGCAAGAGCCAGGGCCAAAAAGTCCTGTACTAGTGTAATACTTCCTGCTTAATTTTGCAGTGTTTTCTTAGCTGTAAGTAGGCTAAAATGGTAGACAATACCAAAAAAAGGAAGGGGGATTCAGGAAATGGACCATTAATCAGAGGCATCAGTTTGTAGACACTGTTGAAGATTCACCTTGGCTGGGCTAGTTCACAGTAAGTAGGGAGAGCACTAGAGAGGAGCAGGCTGTAGTCAGCAACTGATACACATCTGCCAGAAGCACAAATCGTCTGAGACATGTTTAAACTGGGAACAAAGGTTAAAATGTATATATTTAATTGGAACTCTTAGTTCCTTACCTTTGGTGATCAAGAAAGACAGCGAGACCATGGAGAAAATTCCATCCTCAGGATGGCTGTATTTATCTGCAGTCCTTTTGACATGTAAGAAGTGGATAAAAGCTTTATGACATTTGATCCTCTGAAGCCTATATGAACTGTGTTATATAAAAGGACATAAAAGTTTTAGATATATTATCAGCACCAATCTGTGCTGAAATCCAATTTGTAGAAAAAGTAGGTTTTGGGTATCTATAAAACAGCAGAATGAACTTATGCCTTTGAGTTCTAGCAAAATTTACAGATTTGGATTAGAAGCTTTTTATTCTCTCAAGAGCAATCCATTTATAGATTGGTCAGTGGTGCCTTTGGCCTAATGAAACACCCTTCATATTTTCACTTTGATGACACCTAATATAAATCATAAAACTTTGAGTTTGTGACTAAACAGCTGGGAGTCCCTGCTCTATTAGCTTATCAGAACTTGATTAAAAATTAAGCTCTGAATTTTTATATTGTAAATTAATTTTTTATATCTTTAAGAAGTATATGCCTTGGGCTAGAGAGATGTGGCAGAGGTTAAGAGTACTGGCTGCTCTTCCAGAAGTCCTGAGTTCAATCCCCAGCAACTATATTGTGGCTCACAAACATTTATAATGTGATGTGGTATCCTCTTTGTGTGTGCAGACATGTATGCAGGCAGAACACTGCATGCATAATTAATAAATAAATGTTCAAAAAGACTTATATATCTTTATATTTTTAAATCATTATTTAGGAGCCTTATCAAGGCTGCCTTTACTGCTAAGCTCACAAAGTTTTGGTTAGCCAAGCCATCAATAGAATTAGAGATCTGAGAAGGATAAACTATATGTTACTTTTGAATCTATTAGAAAAAACCACAGGGACCATTCCTTATATTCTTAGCTATAACCAATTTTCTATGGCATTGAGGGGAGAAATTTTTTACCAAGTACATAATGTGAGAGTTTTTTTCCCCTGTGGAACCTGGAATTGGAAGTCTGAACTTATATTGTCTAGGCAAAGGTGCAGACAATTTTCCAGTACCCTGCATCCTCTACACAGTCTGAGCTGGGTCCTGTCATGCTGCAGGCATTGTGTTTCAGCATCTTGCTCCCTGGTCCGTGTCATCACAATCCATGCTGCCCCACAATGTTCTTTAGAGACCTTTGGTCATTGTTAGATTCGGTGATTCTTTGTCTGAAATTATTACAGCTTTTTAGTTAATATTTAAAAGCCTTATTCTACAGATCTCTGTAGTATTAGAAGTCTTTCTAGGTAGATCTTAATAGACAACTTGGTTTTCAGTTACTCGATTTAAGCTTAAACTTTTAGAATATGTATAGGAGACAGAGTGAGGTTTATTCCTATTATTAATCATTAATACTTAGTTTGAATATAACAAAAGTTAATCTAAGGATGGCTGGTAACTTGTGTTTCTTAACATTTTATAATAGTTACCAGATTTTATAAAACTAGAACTTTGCATTGTCAGTTTTAGCTTTAAAAATACTGATTTTAATTTGAAACTCCTTTTAGGGAAACATAAAACAGGTATGTGATTCAGTTTATCTAAATACATTATGCTTACCAAATTTAGCAAAAACAAGGATGGATTGCCCACTGTATCATAAAAAAAATGAGCTTCTCAACTTTTGGTTAGTATATACAGTATATGGCTATGATCTTAAATTTTAGCCCTTTAAGTACAAATATCAACAATGTAATAAAGCAAAAATATAATGTAACCTTCTGAATTTAAACATTTAAAAACTGTTTTATAAAAAAATAAAACATCCTGTAATGGCTTCTAATAATATCAAATAATTTTAGCAACCTTTATGTCTTTAAACCCATTGTCACCTTGGTGCCTGTTAAGTTTATGTTAATTTCCAGTGTTAATAATTGTAACTTTTTAATTAGTTTCAATTTTTAACAGCTTTCGACATAAACAGAATTAATGTCATCTACATTAGAAGGACAACTGATTTTCTGATAATCTGAATTTAATGACCAGTGCTCAGAGGTAAATTTTGAGCTGAGGGCTGATATTAGACAGCAAAAAATGTTTAAACCATTTTCTTTTTTAGCTCTATTCTTGCAATACACAGATTTCTAAAAAAAAAAAAAACACAGAACTTTTTAACAAGTACATATATTTTTCTTGAGAGAAATAAACAGAACTTATAAACTATTAACCTGGTATGGTCAAAAATTTTAACTCATATTACTAATCTTAAATTAATATTTGTAGATATGAGAGCCCACAGCAGTTTACATATTTTGCCGACATTTGTTGACTTTTCTTTGAACCTCCATAACTTTTTACATTACCTTTAGTCTCTCTCTGAGTTTCTCAGACATCCCTAGCGTAGAAATGTCTCTCTTTTTCTCTTTTTCTTTTTTCTTATCAGTGACTCTTACCCATATATGCATGCCTGAAGTGAAATCTTATTTATTTAATTCCTGACTCTACCTTCTTAACATTGGTGCTTTCCCCTGAGCCTCTCTGCACCCTCTGCTCTCTTAACTGTTGTCTCCTTTTATGGATTTTGTGGGGTACACCAGATATTTTTTCTGTCATTTTTCAGTATTATAATTTAATTTTTATCTCATTTCCACTTTTCTTGATCTTTCCAATCCTTTTTCCTGTTCTACCTTTTATTGCCCAGAGATGTGGAATCATACTCGTAACACCTGAACTTCCTTCTGATGTTCTCTGTTCTGCTTTGATGAGTTGCATTGACCTATAAATCTGCAGGCCACTTGACCTGTCTACTAGACCACTGTTATCTTATTTTGTTTTCTTTGCTACAGACTGATTGTAACAAGTCTGCACATAGCCATCACATCTAATTACCATATATTTTGTTATTTGTATTTTTTTAGTTGACACAAAAATCTTTACCAAATTTGTTCTCCCCAACACCCCCTCATCCTGCATCTCCCCACTCTCACCCCTACTCCTTTCCCTACAGTCATAATCACTGCCACCTGAGGAGAGGAGGGCTGGGCGAGGGGCGGCTTCTGTTATTAGCACCTAGGGATTCAGAACTCCTCTCCTCTCTGACTGCCCACCTGGTGGCCCAATGCACCTAGTCCATCAGCAACACATCTTGGATCCTGGATGAGCATGGCTTAGGACTTCTGTACCAGGGAGAACCTGGTGCTGTTTACATTGGTGTTCTATATTACCATCAACCTGTAAGATTCTGCCTGGGAGTATTTATTTTTTAATTTACTTATTTATTTTTTATTTCACATGTCGATCCCAGTTCCCTCTCCTTCCCTCCATCCATCCCTCCCTCCCTCCCACCCAGTTACACGCTATGCCCCCTCACATGCACCCTGACCACCCTCCGCTCCCAGCTCCCAACCCAATTCCACATGTATGGCAATGCCATCCAGGTGTAGTCATGTAGATCTGTCAAGTCATTTGAAGTAGGGACTAGGACTTCTCTCCTGTTTCTAGATTAAGGGAGTACCCTCTATGGGGGATGTGTCTGCAATGACCTTTTGTGCATGAGGAATACATCCTGGTTCCACTGTCTGCGGTCCTTAAGACTGCTCAGTCCTTCTGGCTGAGACCCATATTTAGAGAAGACTGAGTCAGTACCATGCTGGATTCCAAGGTATCAGTCTAGGTGCCTGTTATTTGCTCCTTGTTTAGGTCAGCTGTCTCTGTGTGTTTCTACAACCTGGTCTTGTTCTGTCCATCTGCATCTGGATTCTTGTTAAACTCAGTGTTTAGGTTTGGGTGTTTGCTTCTGTTTCCAACAGCACTATAGGAGGGCTCCATGATGGTGAATACGTTAGTTGTTGATCTCACTATCCAGGAAGGGCATTTAGGATAGCCTTTTCACAGTTGCTCAAATTGTTAGTTGGCAACAGTCTTGTAGGTCTCTGGACTTTTCTTTAGATTCACTTTTCTCTTCAAACAAATACTGGCTCCTTCTTTTATTCTCTCTCTCTTTCTGTCTCCCTCTCTCTCTTTCACTCACTCTCAGTCTCTCTCTCTCTCTTCTGCCTTGTATTCCTACCCTGACTCAATCTTCCTAGTTGCAATTTCTTTCCTTTCCTCCCTTCTCTTTCTCCTAGTTCTCTCTACATTCATTGACCACCCACCCCACCTCCCATGTGCTCTGGGGGACTTGTCCCATCAACCTTCTTTGAGCGACTTTATATGAATCTCTTAGAATACACCTTGTATCCTAGTTCCTCTGGTGGTGTGAATTATAGGCTGGTGATCCATTGCTCTTAGTCTAAAATCCATATATGAGCGAGTACATCCTATGTTTATCTTTTTGTGACTGGGTTACCTCATTCAAGATGGTTGTTTCAAGAGCCATTCACTTGCCTGTGACTTTCAAGATTCCATTATTTTTTTCTGCAGAGTAGTATTCCATTGTGTAGATGTGCCACATCTTCTTATCCATTCTTCAATTGAGGATCATCTAGGTTGTTTCCAGTTCCTTGATATTACAAATAATGCTGTATCAACATAGTTGAGCAGATGTCTTTGTTGCCGGGATATGGATCATTTGGGTATATGTCTATCTCCAAAATGGCTGTACGAGTTTACACTCCCACGAGCAGTGGAGGAATGTTCCCTTTCTCCACATCTTCTTAGGTATAAGTTGTCATTGGTGTTTTTAATTTTAGCCATCCTGGCAGGAGTAGTATGGTATCTCAAAGTTGTTTTGATTTGCATTTCCCTGATAGCTAAAGATGTTGAACATTTTCTTAAGTGTTGTTCAGCTTTTTTGGTTTCCTCTATTGAGAATTATTTCTTTTGTTCTGTACCCCATTTTTATTTTCGATTTTATAAAGTTTTTTTTTTCAAACAATACTTCTATTCTCTTTTTTTTCACTTTATATAACCAAGTCCATTTAAATAATAACAAACATTTATAGACAATATTTGGGGATTTGGGTGTCATTCTTTCCAAACTACTTCCTGCTGGTAAGGTGCGCTGTCATGGGGGATTCTATGAAGATGCAGAAATCTTGGCTGTAGTCTGTAAGGCTGCTTTGTCCACCTGTTTTGAATGTAGGATCACCTGGTATTCTCTATCAGGTGGTCTGGCTTGATCAAACCACATTAGTCTGGAAGGAATGCACATCTTTTCATTTTCTGTGGAAACAATAATAGAAATCCTTTTCCCAGTAACATGTCCTTGAACTTAATTTTGGAGTCAAAGCATTTTTTTTTAATTTAATTTATTATTTTACATGTCGATCCCAGTTCCCTCTCCCTCCCTCTCTTCCTTTCCCCCTCCCTCCTTCCCTCCCTTTTACTCCCTCTGTCCTCTCACATGCACTCTAACCACCCTCCCCTCCCACCCCCCACCCCAATTCCATATGTAGGGGAAGGCCATGCAGTTGGGGTCATGTAGGTCTGACAGGTCATGTGAAGTAGGGACTAGTTCTTCTCTCCTGTCTCTAGCTTAAGGCAGTTATCCCTCCATGGGGAATGTGTTCCCAAAGTCCTTTTGTGTATCAGGGATACATCCTGGCTCCACTGTCGGAGGTTCCTTAGACTGCTCAGTCCTTCTGGCTGAGACCCATATTCAGGGGGTCCTGAGTCAGTCCCATGCTGGCTTCCCAGCTATCAGTCTGGTGGCCCGTTAGCTGCTCCTTGTTCAGGTAAGCTGTCTCTATGTGTTTCTGCCACCTGGTCTTGTCCTCTCGACATGCATCTGGGTTCTACTTCAACTTAGTGTTTATGTATGGATGTTTGCTACTGTTTCTAACAGGCATTAATTGAGGGCTCCATGGATAAGTTAGTTGTTGATCTCACTCTCCGGGAAGGGCATTTATGGTAGCCTTTCCATGGAAGCTCAAATTGTTAGTTGGGAGCAGTCTTGTAGTCTTCTCGACCTTTCTTTGTGTTCAATTTTATCTTCAAACCAATATTGTCTCCCTCTTTTATGTTCTCTCTCTCTCTTTGTGTCTCTCTTTCCTGTCTTCTATTCCTAACCAGGCTCAATCTTCCTGGTTGCACATGTTTTCCTTTCCTCCCCCCTCGTTTTCTCCTACTACTCTGTCCATTCGCTGCCCCCCACTTCCCCTGAGTTCTGGGGGGACTTGCGCCTTCCTGGTTCTGTGAGGGACTTTATATGAATCTCTTAGAATATACCTTGTATCCTAGTTCCTCTGCTGGTCTGTACCCCATTTTTTAATAGGGTTGTTTGGTGTTTTGTTGATTAGTTTTTTGAGTTGTTTGTATATTTTGGAGATCAGCCCATCGTCAGATGTACTATTGGTGAAAATTGATGGGAGATGCCATTCTGTAAATGTTGGCCAATAGGAAAGGAAGATAGGAGGGAATAAGAGACAAGGAGGAAAGAGGAAGTTGGAAGGAGGAGTCAGCATGGAGAGTCTGGAGAAAGTAGAATGCCAGTATGCTCCTCAGTTAGAAGACCACATGAACATACATAGATCAGCAGAAATGGGTTAATACTTAAGGCAGAGCTAGCAGATAAGAAACTAGTACCAGGCCAATAGCATTACGTCAAATATAGAGTCTCTGTGTGTTAATTGGGGCTGGCGTGATTGCAGGACCAGACCCGTGGCAGGCGGAAAAACCTTACTCCTTACATAAAATCTTTTCCCAGTCTGTGGGCTGCCATTTTGTCTTTCCACTGTGTCATTTGCCTTACAGAACCTTCTAAGTTTGAAGAGGTCCCATTTATTAATTGTTGCTCTCAGTGTCTGTGCCCTGGAGTTATGTTCAGGAAGTGGTCTCCTATACCAATTTGTTAAAGCGTACCTCCTACTTTCTCTTCTAAGAGGTTCAGTGTGGTTGGATTGACATTGAGGTCTTTGATCCATTTGGACCATAGTTTTGTGTATGACTATAGACTTGGGTCTGTCTGCAGTCTTCTAAGCACCATCATCCAAATGTGCCAGCACCATTTGTTGAAGATGTATTCCTCATCCCATTGTATGTTTTATATGTTTTGTAGAAAATCAGGTGTTCATACGTATGTGGGTTTGTATCAGGTTTTTGAAATCCATTCCATGTTCTACCTGTTTTTTTTTTTTGTTGTTGTTGTTGTTGTTTTGTTTGTTTTTATGGCAATTCCAGGCTGTTTTTAGGAGTATAACTCTGTAGTAGAGCTTAATGTCAGGGATGGTGATGCCTTTGAAGTTCTTTTATTGTACAGGGCTGTTTTGGCTATGCTGGGTCTTTTGTTTTTCCATAAAAAAATGATTATTATCCTTTCAAGGTCAGTGATGAATTGTGGTGGGTTTTTAATTTAGATTGCATTGAATCTGTAGATTGCTTTTGGCAAGATTGCCATTTTTACTATATTTATCCTACCTATTCAAGAGCATGGGAGATCTTTCCATATTCTGGTATCTTCTTTAATTTCTTTCTTTAGAGCCAAACATTTTTATTATAGAGGTCTTTCATTTGTTTGGGAAGTGTTCCTCCAAGATACTTTATGTTCTTTCTGGCTATAGTAAAGTGTTATGTTTCTCTGATTTCTTTCTCAATCTCATTGTTGTCTGAGAAAAGTAGGGATACTGATTATTTTGAGTATATCTTGTACCCTGCTAGTTTGCTGAAGGTGTTTATCAGCTATTGGAGTTCCTTGGTAGAGTTTATTGGGTTGCTTATTAAGCTATCATATCATCTTCAAATAGTGATAGTTTAACTTCTTCCTTTCCAATATGGATCCCTTTAATCTCCTTTTCTTGTCTTATAGCTTTAGCTAGAACTTCACGTACAATATTGAAGAGACATTGAGAGAGAGGGCAGCCTTGTCTTGTTCGTGATTTTAGAGGAATCACCATAAGCTTCTGTCCTTTCAATCTGATGTTTGCAGTTGGTTTACTCTGGGTTCCTTTGTATTTCGGGCATAAATTTTCAGAATTAAGACTTTGTGTTGAATGATTTCTCCTGCAATGAATACTGAATGAGCATCTTCATCTCTTTTTATTCATTTTGGTTTGAAGTCTAAATTGTTAGATATTAGGATAGCCATGCCTGCTTGCTTCTTGTGTACATTTGATTAGAAGATATTCCCCAACCTTTTACCCTGAAGTAATGTCTATCTTTGAAACTTAGATGTTTTTCTTGTATGCAGCAGAATTCTTTCTTCCGATCCATTCTGTTAGCCTGTGTCTTTTTATAGGTGAGTTAAGACCATAATATTGGGGGTGAGTAAAGGCCATTGATTATTGATGCTTTTTTGTTTTAGATTTGATGTTGGCAGTGGTATTGTGAATATATTTGACCTCAATTACCCTTGGTTTCTTGTATAGGGAGATTGTCTGTTGCCTACATTTTGTGTGCATAGTTAACTTCTGTGGGTGGGAGTTTTCCTTCCAAATCTTTCTGTAGTGCTGGATTTGTAGGTAAGTATTGGAAAACAATCTGTCTTTGTCATTAAATATCTTGTTTTCTCCATCTATAATGATTGTTTTGCTGGGTATAGTAGCCTGGGCTAGCATCTGTGGACTCTTAGTATTTGTAGAACATCTATCCAGGACCTTTTGGCCTTGAGGGATTCCATGGAAATGTCAGTTGTATCAGTTGTAATTTTGATTGTTTTGCTTTTATATGTTACCTGTCCTTTCTCCTTTGTTGCACATAGTATTCTCTATTCTGTGTTTTAGGTGTTTTCCTTATTATATTTCTAGGGTTTTTTTTTTTTTTTTTTACTTTTGTCCAGCCTAATTGGTGTTCAGTATACTTCTTGTACTTTCATGTGCCTGTCCTTCTTCAGATTGGGAAAGTTGTCCTCGATGATTTTGTTTAGTATGTTTTTGACACCTTTGAGCTGGTCTTCCTCACCTTCCTCGCTGCCTATGTATTCCTAGGCCTTTTCATGGTGTCCCAGATTTCTTGGATGTTTTGTGTTAAGTATTTGTTGGATTTATGATTTTCTTTGGTAAATGAATCTATTTCCTCTAGTTTATCTTCCATGCCTGAGATTCTCTCTTCCATCTCTTTTGTTCTGTTGGTCATGTTGTGTCTGTAGTTCACAATCTTTTGCGCAGTTTTTCCATTTCCAGCATTCCTTCTGTTTTTGTTGTCTTTACTTTCTCTATTTCAATCTTTCAGGTTTAAAGGTCCTGGGTGGTTGGAGGAAATCTGGGATGAGCCCACAAACTTTGTACCTCCCGGGTTTCCTCAAGTCCAATGAAGTTATTCCCAAATGTGAAAGCAAAAGGTTTTAATTGGGAAGAACAAAACAGTCTGGGAGTTCACTCTACTGGAAGGCTAAGTTACCTAACAACAAAAGTGAAATGGAGGCTTGATACCCCTAGTCTCAGCTCATAGAGTTTTCAAGGTTACAGCATTTCATAGAGTACAAAGTTAGATTGCAAGGGCATCAAGATTGATTGGCACACCTGCAAGGTTTTCTTTTCTTTCTTTCTTTTTTTTTCCTGTATCTCATGAAAATAATGTGGGGTCTGTACTCTGAAATCAGGAAGTTATCCACTAGAAGAGATTCTTGTTCTTTGTAGTTTTTCCTTCTTGCCATTAACCCCAATTTTTAATTTTTCCATCACATCACATAAAGTAAAATATAAATTGTTAAATGTCTCCAAGAACTGTAGTCTTTCCAAGGATGTACAAAAAACTCATTGAAGTTGACTAAAAAGCCCTACACAGGGATCCCTGCTCCCAATACTCTGAAAAGATTCAACCCACAAAGTTTTAGTCAAGAGTCATATCATTGATTCCAGGGAGTTTCACATATCTCATGAAAACCCACAGGAAGCAAAATCTGTCTTCATGTTCCCACTCAGATGTTGGGAGGACCCAACACATGATTCATTTACTACACCATGTACTCCTCCATCCTGGGGACAGCAGCCTCTCACTGACCATGTAATTCCTGAACTCTCCCAAGCTCTCCATTGAACTTACTGCAGCAATAATCGAAGAACAGCACACACAAATAAAGTGCCAGATCTCCTTTAGAGAAAAGCCTGAATCTGGCCTAAGAAGGTACCTGTACCTTTTATTATTGACAGATCATGAGGAGGGTTCTGGTTGGCTAGTGATGATTGAGTAACAAGATCACCTTCTTAAAGATACAGCGCAATGATTCCTGACCTGGCCTTCCAACCCAGACAAAAACCTTTTCTCGGTCAGCAGATATACACATTTCTACTGCACTGGCTTTGACTCCAATAGCAAATACTGCTCTCATCCTGTACCCACTCCTTTCTCCTGAAAACAAGGTGGCTCTCTAGCTTTCACAGGCCACTACACAATCACATGATGTGATTATTCCCTGTCCTAAATACTATTGAGAGATTTTGGCTCAGAAAATGAGATGTTCTGTAGTTTCCCACTGATGTCAGATGAACTGAAACCACTTATTTCATGGTTGTCACTGCGACTTCAGAAAAGCAGGGAAAAAACAAAAGTAAAGAAAACAGGAACCAGGTCTCAAACAAGAAAATAAGTCTTTCTGCAATCTCAAGTCTGGATGATGGATCCACTGTTTTAGAAACCTGACAACAGTCCTGTTCAAGAAGAGAACATTGAATAATGCAGCTATTTTCTCACTGTACCCTGAGGAAGCTCTGCTCGGTCACCACAGTGCTTGTAGAAGCAAGCTTCCCAGCCCAATTCTCTCAGAGGATTCAAATTACCCTGAAGACAACAGTTTTTATTATTATTCATTTTTCAATAATTTCAGGAATAAAACTCCCAATGCATTGGAGCTATCACCAAAGCATCTGACAGGAGAAAGATATATCATGTTCTTTCTGATATTGCTCCTTCCCTTCTCTCATGGATTCTAAATTGCCTGTGACCACTAGATAAAATGTACACCCAGTTCCCCTGACCTCAGCAAAATACACAGAACAAACATCTTTTTTGCCATATGCCCTGAAATCTATGGAAGAGTATGGCTCATCATACATGTTGTGTATCTTGGCATGAGACTCAGTACATCTTCTTTTGAGGGATGACCAGAGGTCAGATAATGATGCACAACTTCACATAATTATCTACATCCCATAACATGTATACTCATACAAATCATTTTCTCTCATGCTCAATCATACAATAGATAGTAACAGACTTGAAAAATTGATAAATATTTATTCCATCAATTCTATTACCATCAATTTTAGTCTTGTACACCACAATTTAGCTTTGACACACTACACTGGAAATTGTAAAGTTAATTCTACTTGGTCTTAATAGTTAAAACCTGGATTCAGATATGTGATTAATGATGAAAAATCAGAGAAGCAGAGCAGCCCACCCCTAGGTCTTACTTCTGCTGAATCCTCAGACCAAAAGGGTGGGAAATTCTGATCCTAGGGTCTTCCATTAGGATACAATAAACTTTTGCCTTCTTCCACTTTATATTTCTCTCTCCTCCCAGTCATATCTACCTCCCAAGTACAGGAATAAAGGAATGAGCCACCACCTGGCAAAACAAAATACCACAACACCACCATAAAGGAGAAAATCTTTATGGACCCCACAAATTTAATGGCATGTGGATCCTGCTGAGTTTATCGATTTATAGCTTTAAAGCCCATTTCTTTGAAATACTCATGTGTCCTGAAGACCAGCTGATACACCCACACCCATAAACCAAACAAATACCGAATTCTTCAAATTTCCATTTGTCATCACCATTGATGTACTAGCTGACCCCAGAGCCTGTGAGACATTCCAATAAACCCACTTTCTACAGACACAGAGAGATATGTTCTACCAATCCTGTTCAAACAGAGAACATTGAATAATGCAGCTGTTTCCTCATCTTCCTACTGAGGAACCCGTGCTGGTTCAACATAGTACTCATAGATAGAGACGTTCTTCCCAGCACCATTGTCTTTGAGTATTCAGCTTACTATGCAGATGACACTTTTTTTTATTATTCTTCATATTTCAAGAATTTGACTCAAATATCAGGAATAAATCTCCAATACAATAGACCTGTAACCCTGGCATCTGTGAGGAGAAAGATATATCATCTTGTTTGTAATATGGCTCCTGCCTTTCTCTCATGGTTATCTGAGAGGCCTGTGACAACCAGGTAAAAAGTCCCCTCAGGTCTCCAGACCTCAGCAAGATGGCACAGAACAAACATCATTTGTATCCTAAAAAATTTCTCTATACCTTTAATATTCTGGGACGCATTCCATCTGTTCAATAAGAGAATCATTTCAGTCAACATTGTGTAATGGTCTGAGCAAGCTCTGCACATTTTGTGGAGGACGAAAGAGAGATAGAACCTGTGCACTGCAGGAAGTGGGTTGGATCGTTTATTGGTGACATGGGTAAGTGACACTGAAATTTGTGTCTGACTATGTAGTGTTGGCTTTCGTCTTTGATTCCAGCACTCAGGAAGTAGAGGCAAGTAGATTTCTCTGAGTAGACTCTGGTCTACCGAGTAAGTTCCAGGATAGCAGGGCCACAAAGGGAAACTCTGTTTCAAATATCAAAAGAAATTAATTAATTAATCAAATAATCAAATAATTAATTAATATTAAACAAGTAATGAGAAAAATCTACTAGAAAGCAACAACAACAATATTAATAATAATAATTATGTAGGAATTGAACAGCTCAGTTTAATGAGCAAGTTCGAGGACAACAGGCACCACACAGGGAAATTTTGTCTCTAAAAAAATAAGTTTCTGTTTGTTCAGATCTCTAAAATTCCTAGGTCTGGAGTAGAAGCCAGGCCCAAAGGAGGTGCAGGACTTGCTGTGTCTTTAAGAACACTCTAACCCTTGAGGAACTGCTCTTGTCACTGAAGCCTTATTAGCCAAACAGGGACATTGAGCCAACCCTCCAGTCTGAGGTTTGGAAGGAGATTTCCTTGAGCCATGCTGCAGGCTTGGTTTTGTATCAGAACAGGAGCCAGAGGATTGATTGCTTCTCTATGAGTGGTGCTGTGGGGAATTGTGAGGGGAGGGAGCTCATGGATGAACAGAGAAGCTGAAGCACGGTGAGTGACGGGATGTGGGAGGGTGGGATGGGGAGTCATGGAATTCTGTTTGGCAGGCCCTCAAGGAGGAGGCTGGACTGGAATATGCTGCCACATTCAGTGTTCAGTTAGGCCCATTGTGGTCCAGCAGCTTCCCAGACCACTGTGTGGCCTATGAATACTTCTCCATGTGGTCTGCTTCTGAGGAAAGGATTTTGATGCGGTAGAATTGTGAATAAACTTCTGTGTAGTCAGCTCCATTATGGTTTTGGTGCACAGGGATGGCATTTACCAAAGAAGGAGAGGTTCGGTTACTTCAGTGCCTTCCAGAAGTCCTGCTCTTAACATCTAAAGTTTAGGGGTCACATCCATTCAGAGTTATTACTGTTTTTTTTTTTTGCCATCAAAATAAATTTTCTTCTTTTGTGAAAATATAAATAAAAAGACCTTACTTTACATATTGAGCCCAGTTCTCTCTCCCTGCCATCCTCCTATTTCCCCCAGTGACCTCCCTATACCACCACCCATAAATTGCTCTGGGAGGCTGAGGTCTTCCAAAAGGGATCATCAAAATCTGTCAAGTCATTTGAGTTTTGGCCCAGGCACTCCTCCTTGTCTCTAGGCTAAGGGAGTATCCAAATTGGGAGTTAATTTTGTGCATGCTCTAAATGATATTATTTAATTATTTTTCATATATATTTGCATGCACATATAGGTTATATATATGTGTGTGTGTATATGTATATGTTTATATGTATGTGTATATGTATATAATATTAAAATAGAATTTCTCCTTGTAGCTTTGCAGCCTGACTTAGAATTTTCTGTGTGGTGCAGGCTATCCCCAATCTCATAGAGATCTACCTGCCTCTGCATCCCCATTGCTAGGTTATAGTCAAATGCATGTATAAATGGCATTCTTATTTTGGACCACACTCCACCATTCAGCTGTGTTGTCGAAGAGTGGAGTTGTTGAAATAAAGATTTATCAATTCTTGGTGGATAGTTTAGTCTCTCAAAATAGAATTTAGCTGAGTGAGTGCTGCACCTAAAATTAAATAAAAAATAAATAAATAAAATGAGTTTCATGCTAACCACTCATGTTAGAGATTAGGATTCTAAAATATATATTTGCTCCCCAGGATAGTCCAGACATATGTTTCCAAACGATGGCAATAGACTAACCACCGATTTCAATGGAGCAGGGCTTTTACAAGCTGTTCAAGGGTTCCTTACTGGGCCACAATGAACATTAAGTCACGGTGTGCCATAAATATCCATTTTCTTCTGGAGAAAAATCATGGCTCTGTCATATGGGCAAGATGAGCCCAGGTGACAACAGTTTGAAAAGGAAAACAATGAGGTGTTGAGGGCTGGACTGAGCAAGCAAGAATTTTTGTGTAGATCCCCACTCATGGAGAAGTAACATTGTTCCTTCTGAAACACAGGAAAGTTCTTGGCAGAACAAATAACAGCTTCAGGGTTGTAGCCTTAGGTGATTTCCATCAGGTTTTGAGCTATTAAGAATAAAATAGAGCTCATCCCTTGAAACAAGGAAGATGCTTGGGAAAGAATGCAATTGTCTATGGCCAGGGCCTTTGTGGAGGGGCTAATTCAGATCCCAATTACACAACTCTTCACACTACATGGAACTGTGGTTATTGGGCCTCTGACCACTGAGGGATTAGTCGGTAATGTTATTGGGATTCCCTGTTTTGCCCCTGCACTATTTGGGTAGCATTTTCCTGAGTTTGCCCCATTAAATGTTAACCCTGTTGATTCCTAGATGTCCCTACTTCCATTCCCCCATGAAAGTAGTATACAAGACACTATTCCTCATAAGAAGCTTACTTAGAGTAATACATAGCTTCAGCAAAACACCCTTGACCAAGCTTTCATCTTTTCTTTGTTCCGCCTCCCAGACTTTTCTCATCTTCTGGCATTTCTTCCTCATGACCTGGCAGTAAATTGACCTATTGTTTCATATTACTTATGTACTCCTGGGATGGGTCCTTGTTTCACTGCCGGGGCCGCCAAACAGAACAAGTCACCTAAGAGTCAGCCACATTCAGATGGTCTAGTTTGGTGCCATGAAGGTCCCCCCAACTGTCAGTCCATAATCTGTGAGTTCCCAATAGTGATAGCAGATGTGGTGTGGCTTTGTTGGAGTGGACTTTACCCTGTTAGAGGAATCACATCACTGTAGGATGAGACATGAGGTTTCTTATTCTCAGAATGATGCCCAGTGTATCAGAAAATTCCTGTTGCCTCTGAGTCATGCTACAAGGACTCTAACCTCAAGGACTGCAGCAGTCTGCATGCTGATATGGCCCCTGCCATAATGTTGATTAACTGAACCTCTGAAATTTTCAGTGTGACACCTCAATGAAATGTTTCCTTTGAAAGTTTTGCCCTGGTCCATGGTGTCTCTTAACAGCAATGAAAACCTAACAAAGGCGGATGTCGTTCCCAGATCCTGGGGTATTTCAGTGACAGGCTGTCCCTATTGTACAATTTATTTCCGATGTGTTCTCAATAGATTGTTCTGGTAGCTTGCCTCTCCCTTTATGCCTGTATGCCCTTTATTGGGATCTTTTTTTTTCTCATGGCTATATGCTACTTAAAGGGCCAAGAAATGGTGCATGTTAACCTCCTATTCACTTTTCTTCTAAATGGATTAGGTGAATGCATTATAATGACCATGTCATGAAATAAGTGTGTGAGGCTCCAGATTTATATAAGTATATTGTCAAAGATGTTTGTATTTACAGTGAGTGTATTAGACTTTGTCTCACATGTATGGTTTATTGTAGGATGCAGTGACCTATGATGATGTGTATATCCACTTCACTCAGGAAGAATGGGCTTTGCTAATTACTTCTCAGAAATGTCTCTACACAGGTGTGATGCTGGACACCTACAGGAACCTCACTACTACAGGTGAGACTGTATTTTCCTTCATATTTTAAAATAAGAGACCCAATGTTTCTTGGTTACGGATATTATTCTGTAATTTTAATTGAGAAAAGGGAAACTTTGGTGAATGAGGCATGGTTCAAAGTGTCAATGAAGTTATTAACATAAATTTTGTACAATTTACAATTTCATAATATATATTCTGTTATTTCAGGCTACATTTGGGATGACCATAATATGGAAGATCATTGGCAAACTTCTAGAAGACATAGAAGGTAAATCTTCACATGTAAATTTATGAAAATTTTGCTCTAAAGATATTTTAATGTATTCTGGAAATTTTAGTGAAGAGACACACTTAAAAAATTTAAACAGGGAAAATAAGTGCAGCTTAAAGTATAGATATGGTTCTTATTTTTTGCCCAAATCATGTGTATCAGTGAAAGGTAACTCTTCTGTTTTTACAAGGCATTCATGTAAAAAGAGAAGGAAACAATTCCTTAACAGATATCACCCTAGAATTGTAGTGCCTAGAGATCTGTGCTGTAGGTATGCCCGTCTGTTGAGTTTCATACTATTCAGATATTTGAAACAGTATACATGTTTCATAGGTCATAATTATATGTCCAAGACCTACTAAGAAAATAGTCTGTAGTAAAGCAGGCATTACTTATATATTTGTGACTTTTCTATGTATATCGAAAGGGTCATTTTATGAGTGTCAAGAAGTTTGTTGTGGAGAAACCTTAATCCCTATAACACATGTCTGTGAGGAAAAGAAAGTCAAAGTGTGTGAATGCAATGTGGAAACCTTTTTATTGATATTGATACTTTAATAAGTATATCATATGTTGAGTCAGGTAGTTGTGGCCCATGGCTTTAATTTCAGTATTCATGAAGAAGAGGAAGGTGGATCCCAAAATTTTGTGATCAGCCTGGTCTACAAAGCGAGTTCCAGGCTATCCAGGTCTACACAGAGAAATTATGTATCAGAAAACCTAGGGGAAAAAAAAAGAATATATGTTACTCTAAGCACAAGCCATGTGAATTTAGAATATGGAAAGAAGAAACACACCTCTCTCTCTTAGGACATTGAGAAGAAATGAAAGATATTCAGTAGTCCCCACTTTGAGAATATTTGTTGAGTGTTAAATGAGTTTGAAATTTATCAGTATTCCAAGATCATCTGAAAAATATCAACAAAAACACTGCAGTAAATCCATATGAATGTGAATGTTTCCATTTGTACTGGTACATTTGGCCAGTGTATTATGATTTATACAATGGAAAAATTGATAAATGCAATAAATATGGCAAAGGTCTGAGATGGTCCAATTATTTTCAATTATGTGAGAAATCTCATGTAAACATATGCACTAAATGTGGGCCATGAAATAAAGGCTCATACTCTGAATCACAGGTATCTTCTTTGAAAGCAAGACAATACCTCATGAGGGAAGCATTATGAAAGTATATTTCAATATCTTATTCTTGTCTACAATTAAGCCAAATTATAAATTTATTTTATGCATGTACTAAATTTCTTTATCATGCATGTGGTAAAGTTTTACATATGCTAATTATCTTTGCAGTAATAAAAGAAGCCATACGGGAGTGAATCCTGTGAATATACACAATGAATGTGTGAATAACTTTGTATGTTACAGGCATCTTCAAAGGATTGAAAAAATTCACACTGGAGAGAAACCATATAGAAGTCTTCAATATGGTGAAGTCTTTGCATGCCAAAGTTTCCACCAACTCCGTGAAAGAAAACACTTGGTAGAGAAAACCTATGAATGTAGTCAATGTGGTAAAGTTTTTGCAAGACATACTATGCTTAAAAGACATACTAGAACACATAGCGGAGAGAAAACACAAGATTGTAATCAATGTGGTAAAGTCTTTTTACTATGCAATCATCTCAAAAAACATAAAAGAACACATACTGGTGAGAAACGCTATGAATGTAGTGAATGTGGTAAAGCTTTTTCACAACACTGGTATTTATTAATTCATAAAAGAATACATACTGGAGAGAAACCTTATGTATGTAATCAATGTGGTAGAGCATTTTCATGTGTCAGTAATCTCCAGTCTCACTATAGAACACATACTGGAGAGAAACCCTATGAATGTAATCAATGTAGTAAGGCATTTGCAAGTAATGGTCAGCTTAAAACTCACATAAGAACACATACTGGAGAGAAACCTTATGCATGTAATCAATGTGGTAGAACATTTTCACGTGTCAGTAATCTCCAATCTCATCATAGAACACATACTGGAGAGAAACCCTATGGATGTAGTCAATGTGGTAAAGCTTTCTCACAACACAGCAATCTGGTACGTCATAAAAGATCACATACTCAAGAGAGACCCTATGAATGTAATCACTGTAGTAAAGCTTTCACAACACATGATGTGCTTAAAAGTTATATAAGAATACAAACTATGGAGAAAACTTATGAATGCCATCAAAGTAGTAAACCATTTACACATCCTATGGCTTTCTGAAGTCATAAAAAGAATGCATTCTTGAAAGACCCTGAATGTATACCAAGTGGTAAAGTTGTGTACTTTGCTTATCATAATAATCTTTGTCAGACTAAGAATACCCTTATGTAAAGTAATCTTACTAGAAAGGATGTTGTGTGATCTTCAGCCAACGTACATTGAGTTTCATAGGATTCTGGAGATAAAAATATCTGACATGTGAACAATCAGTTCAAGTATTACACTGTCTCTGTTTTGTTCTCACATGCAAACTCATGTCTACAAAAGTCATAGGAATTCACTGATAAGGGAACCCTGCTTGTCTTTATTTACATGAAAACCTCATTCAAATGATTTGTGTTCTTTAAGCCCAATTCTTCATGATTGCTTTCTTTTACATGAACCAATTCATGTTGTAGGAAAATTGTGGAGACTTTAAGACACTCAACACATGGGTTACAGGAATGAGAGCTCATAAGAGAAACTATTCGCATATGGAAACTTTAATTATGTGATATCAGTGTGTCAGTTTGTGATTGTTCACATGTGTAAGTTGTTTCCCAATAAAATACTTAATTTACCATTTGTCTTGGGTAGAAAAAACTTAACAACACCCCACGTCCACAGAAACAGTTTTATTTATTAAATTTAAAACAAGTATGTTGTCTAATGTGCTCAAAAATTTTTTTAAATGAGTTGGATTTTCCGTTTCATGATATCAAGGTGATAAAAAAAAGGATTTCAAATAGGCACAGAGTGAGAGATTCATTCTAACAAAATTATGACAAGTTTATTGCCATGACTTATGTCAGTTTTCTGAAAACATACTGTACATACCCATACCTGAATACTCAAGGGTCTAAACTTCCTGAGAACTGCTTACTTGAATTTTAAATTTTCTTTTAGTTCTTGTATTGATCCCATGGCTGGTCTGGAACTCCTGCCTATAAAGTAGACTAATTTACTGTCTTAGTATCTGAGATACCTGGGATTGCTGGATCTTGATTACAGGTACCCAACTACCCAAAGGATGACACTTGCAATATACATGTCTGTAGTGAGATAGTCCTTCTGTAGCACTGACCACGCCCATTGGGGGGTGGAGCGTAGGATTGTGTGGTATACCAGTTATGTGCTTTATCTTGTAATACTCAAAAAACTCTTTCAATTTGCTGGAGACATATGCTGGAGCATTGTCGGTTTTTATTTGTGCAGGTATGCCCATAATGGCCATTACCTCTAAAAGGTGCGTTATAACAGAATCAGCCTTTTCAGAGCTCAGAGCAGTAGCCCATTGAAACCCTGAAAATGTATCTATAGTGTGATGTACATATTTTAATTTTCCTAATTCTGCAAAATGAAACACATCCATTTGCCATATTTTATTTCTATTTATACCTTTAGGGTTACTGCCTGGTGGTAAAGGAGTTTGGTTATAGAATGAGTAAGTAGGACATTTCCTTACTATTTCCTTGGCTTGTTCTCAAGTGATAGAAAAATCCTTTTTTAAACCTTTACTGTTCACGTGGTGTTTCTCATGAAACTCTGAGGCTTCTAGCACACTTCCTATCAATAAACGATCAATTTCATCATTGCCTTGTGCTAGAGGACCTGGCAGACCCGTATGGGATCTGATGTGTGTTATATATATAGGATTAGTCCTCTTTCTGATAGTATCTTGTAACTGTATAAACAATGAAGTTAATTCTGTATTGTCAGGAATAAATTCTGCAGTCTCAATGTGTAAAACGACTCTCTCTGCGTATTGAGAGTCAGTAACTATATTGAGGGGTCTTTTAAAATCCATAAGTACCATGAGAATGGCATACAATTCTGCCTTTTGTACAGAATTGTAAGGGCTTTGAACCACTTTGTTAATATTTTCTGATTTATATCCTGCCTTACCTGATTTATTTGCATCAGTGTAGAATGTATGAACTCCAGAAATAGGTGTTTTTCTTACAATGCGTGGAAGGATCCAACTCGTTTTCTTTATGAATTTGATTCTCTCAGTTTTGGGATAGTTGTTGCTAATTGTTCCCAAAAAGTTACTGTAAGCTCTCTGCCAATATTAGTTATCTTTCCATAAGGAAGAAATTTCCTCATTAGTTAAAGGTACTATAATTTCTGCTGGGTCCCTTCCTATTAGCTGACGAAGTCTTAATTTACCTTTTATAATCAAGTCAGAGATCTTTTCTATATATGTTTTTAGTTTTTTATTCTGTTTATGTGGTAGGAATATCCATTCTAATATGATATCTTCTCTCTGCATCAAAATCCCTGAAGGATATTCTCTAGATGGTAATATAACCAGAATACAGTCTAGGTTTGGATCCACACGGTCCACATGTGCTTCTAGTATCCTCTTTTCTACCCATTTTAATTCCTTCTCAGCTTCAGCTGATAGTATTCGTGGACTATTCAAGTCCTTATCTCTTTTTTAGGGCCATTTTCAAGTTTTTCAAATCATGCCCTTCTACTCCAATTATGGTTTGCAGTTGAGAAATCTTTCCTAGTAATTTTTGAAGATCATTAAGAGTCTGGTAGCGATCTCTTCTGATCTGTACTTTTTGTGGTCTAATTTTCTGTAGACCTATTTTATATCCTAAGTAGTTGATAGACTCTCCTTTTTGTATTTTTTATTACACCCTGGCCAGTTTCAAATAGAACTACAGTCAAGAATTTTCTGCCACACAGTGACTAACTACATATGTCACAGCCAGTTCTGTTGAGAAATTTGGTTGCTAAAAATTTTCTTCCTACAGGATCCATTGGAGCAATCATCGTCCCATTTCAGCAGGAAGTAATCTTAATATGACTACGCCCCCTTTCCCTACCCTTGGAATTTTGGGATAATAGTCATCGTCTTTGGGTTGGTTTTAGTTATTTGGGATTGGGTGATGCTTACACTCGGGTTTATCTTTTAGACAGGAATAGGGAATGGTTGGTAAAGGTATGGTTTAGATGGATATAGGTAGATTAGCCTATTTTCTTGAGAATTTGAGTAAGAATGAGATAGTATTTTACAGCTTACATTGTTGTGTATTCTTATGTGGTAAGCTATATAAAATTAAGTTTATATTTTGTTATATTGTGTTAAATGTTTCCACTTATAATATTTTATGCACATTATTTTTTACCATATTCTATGTATGTATACTTTTCCTGTATTCAAGACATTTTGTATATTGATACAATTTGGGATATTTATCTTGCTGCCCTTTATAGTTCTACCTCTTGTCTTGACACTTATACTCTACCTCTATTTTAGAGATTTACATGTACGTATATGTAAATAGTTATATTGTTTAAGTATTTGTTCCTGCTTTACTCAGGAAAGTTTTAATCAGTCTTTTTAGCTAAGTTCCCGAGTATTACAGATTATCTTCACTCACATTTCCTGTACCTATGAGATTAGTCAGATATAGATGCTTAATCTTCAATCACTTCATAGACATGCAGAACATGGCATTTAAATGTTTTAATATTAGTACTCCATTGACATGAGACACTGTTGCTCCTGACAGCACTGTGCACTTTCCCGAAAATATGTTGGACACTGTTGTTGCTCCTGCTGGAGTTCAATCTCGCCTCAGTTAATGGCCTGTTGGGCATAGAATTGCCCCCACCTTGACCACTGATTTGGACATGCAGTCCTATGTGCTTGCAGGAGACAAATATAGAAGACTGCTTGACCTTGCCAAGTCAGGGTAAGACAGCAATTCTATTTCCCTGCTGTTGTTGTGGTCTGTCAAGTTCTCTTGGCCTTAGCCAAATCTGGGTGTACCAACGTCGCTGTGAGACCTAGGGTGACTGTCCTTGCTGCACCTTTTGGAAGTTGTCCATCCGCTTTTCCTGTCTACTCTAGTATTGTTAATTTCCTTCTCAGGTCTTGATGAGGTTGAAGATTAAACTATCACAACTATTATTCTCTCTTCCTAGTTAGATATATTAGGTACTAGACTTACGTTTTCCAGCTTAGGACAACTCTATTGTAAACTCCATTATGCCCTCACCCTAGGACTAGATATGTAGATCATTTTGTTCTCGATTTTCCTTTTCTTAGAGCACACTTGTTATTCACTGTTTTGTATATAGTTTTGTATTAAGCCTAAATCTTTTCTTTAGACTAAAAGGGGAATTGTAGTGAGATAGTCCTTCTGTAGCACTGACCACACCCATTGGGGGGTGGAGCGATGGGCGGAGGTGACCTGAGGAAGGAGGTCAGAGGGGGCCAGGAAGGAGCTCTCTCTTTCTGGCGTGACTTGGACAGGAGAGGATCGGGATGAATTTCCTGGTGTTCATCTGTCTAGGTCGTAAGTTATTTCTCCCTGAATAAACATCTTTTCGGCCTATTTGTTTATCCTGATCTTTATTTACCGCAATACATGTCAAGGTTAGGGTTGAATTATTTTTTCAACACGTTAGAAGATTTCCCTGTTTATAAGTGATTATGTATCTTACATATGCTTTTGTTGCTGTGTAAAGGTTCCCTTGAACCTTTTTTTTTCAGTCTGCAAATACTCCCCAAATTTAAATATCTTTATATTTTCAAAATATTTAGTTTTCAGCTTGATTAAATCTGCGGTCTAAGTACGGGTATCAAAGATAATAAGGTTTTGACTTATTCTGTTTTGGTTTCAAATTTTTGTGCTTGTCTGTGGATACTTTCCTTCTGTACACAAGATTTCATATAGGGAACACTGATCTTGAGCTCTCTATTAGCATAGGAGGACCTTTGCAGGCCTGATTCTCCTGCCTCTACCTTTACATCCTAAGTGCTGGGTTGCAAGTGTGTGTCACTGTGCCTCTAAAGTATTTTGGTTTTTGATTTATTTTTTTTTCTTTTTGAGACAAAGTCTTTCTATGTTGCTTAGACTGGCCTCAAACACTGGCTGTCTCCCCACATTAGCTTTCTGAGTCCTAGAGTTACAGGAAGTTCAAACTGGACCTACCGGACCCACAGATGGACAAGTTTTTAAACTAGGCATCACAGAGGAAGTGTGGCAGTGACCTCCAGTCTAGACAAAGATGCTTAACACTTTCCCTCTGGAGCTTTACTGAAGGTACTTAATTGTCAAATTCCTTTTCAATCATCAGGAAAGCAAATGAATTAAAAAAAAAAAAAAATTTAACAGCTAGGCATTGATGCCACTCACCACTTGGGATGTAGTGGCAGTTGGATTTCTGTCAGTTTGAGGCCAGCCTGGTCTACACAGAAATTTCTGGACAGGTTTCAAAGCCACAGAGAAACCCTATATCAAAAACCTAAAACAACACAAGATAAAACAAAAACAAAGAAACAAAAAAAAATAAGAGAGAGAGAGATAGAAAGAAAGAGAGAATTTAGCCAAGCAATGATGTTTCAAGCCTTTAAACTCAGCACTCTGGATACAGAAGTGGGTGTATCTCTGAGTTGAAGAACATCAAGGGCTACAAAGGGAAACCCTGTGTGTGTGTGTGCTACCCTGAATTATGTACACATATGTACATACACATCCAAGTGTCCATGGAGATAAGAAGAAATCATCATCACCAGGAGCTTTATTTCCAGGTGGTTTTGAGACACCAGGTTTGGGGGCTAGAAATAGAAGTCCAGTCCTCTGGAAGAGGAAGAAATGCTCCTAACTTGAACAATGTAGCTAGCTGAAGAGATTCACTACTTACAGATAGTTCTTCTACAGATCATTATTATTATTAATTGTTCATGTCATTCTTTGCTGCAGCATTGAGTGATGAAAATGGATCCAACAAACTCAACAAGCCTATAGGAATTTATTGGGAAAGGGAGTGAAGGCAGTGGTAGGTGTCAACCAATTGGGGGCAGAAAGAGAAAGAGAGAAAATTGGCAGGAGTTGCTTGCTGATAAAGAGGAGGGAAGCAGTTTAGAACCAGGCTCTGCAGTTGGGGCCCTTGCAACTGGGGACATGGAGGTTCCATTGGCCCAGCTCCTCGTGGCCTTTGAATGCACTGCCTTATGGAGTCACTTAATGAATGCAAGGCTTAGCCTTCCAACCTTTGACAGCCTTTGAGATGTCAGTGTAGAGTTATCTTCTCTGAAAGCCAGATCCAGGAGGGAAGGGAAGGTTACCAGTGGAAACTAGAGAAGGTTGAATCCAGAGCATGGAAGGAACCTGAGCATTAGACAAGCCTGTGACCTGGAAAGTTTCCTTAAGAAGAAACAGGCCCTAGAGAGGACATGTGTGAAGTGACAATCAGGTGCTGAGGAGAAACCACCAGGCCCGGAAGAGAAGTCTTTGGGAGTAGGAACAGGGCCAGGTTGCCTAGGTCGAGGGTGAATCCAATAAATCAATTATTACTATTAGGCAGCACATGCTTTTCTGGGTGCTATTATTTCCCTTGTTAATTACTGAACATTGGTGTTATAAAAACGTTATAAAGGACACTAGCTGTAAGTGTGGTGACAAAGGCCTTTTAATTTCAGCATTCAGGAGGTAGAGGGAATTCTTTCTGTTTGAAGGTAGTTGGGTCTACAAAATGATCTCCAGGACAGCCTGGTATTCACAGTGAAACAAATTCTGGAAAAGCACACAAAAGACCACACCAGCAAATATGTTTTTCTTTATCCCTCCAAATGACAAATAAAGTATGTCATGTGTCCTAATAGTCTTTCTACTCATGAAGCCTTAACCTAAGAAATTATTTTGCATTTTTTACTAGGGAAAAAAATGTTTGCATTGTGTCTGACATGCACAATAATATTGGGATTTTTTTTTCCTTTCCTGACTGGTTATCCATTTCTCCAGAAATTGCCCAGTGTAATAAGCATTAGTCAAGGCTTTGGGTATATTCACATTCCCAAAGTGTGTGTGTGTGTGTGTGTGTGTGTGTGTGTGTGTGTGTGTGTGTGTGTAGACCAGAAAACATCATAAAAATCTTATATAGATGAGAGAGATGCATATATTTACATAATGGGTAATATTTACAGCAAGCCTATAGACAACATAAAATATAACAGAGAGAAACACAAATAACATCTGATAAAACCTGGAAAACAAGACAAGGGTGTCACTGTATATCTACTCAACTTTGAAGTACTAGTTAGATCAATAAATCAACTGAAAGATATCAATGGAGTATAATTTTGAAAAGAAGATATTGAACTATTGTTTCCTGTAAGTACACATCATTGATATTAAAAACTCTGCAAGGGAAGAACAGGTGATAAACACTTTCAATAAAGTGACTGGGTAGTAGAGTAACAAGAAACCAAACAAACAAACAAAAAAGCAGTAGTCTTTCTACATAAAAACAGCAAACAACTGAGGAAGAAGTAAAGAAATCAGTACTCATCACAACATACTCAAGTAATATAACATATGTTTAAGTAATTCTTAACAAACAAGTGAGACATTGTGTGCTAAAAAATCTTTAAGTATAGGAAGAAAGAGTTTGAAGATCATATGAGCAGATGGAAAGATTTCCAGTACTCATGATCAATATCATTAACCCAGTCAAAAAGCCATCCCTCTAACAACAATTTGCAAATCCACCACAATACCCATAAAATTTACAACACACTTCATCAAAGACTGAGAAAGTACAGTTTGTAACTTCAGATGAATAAAAAAAGTTAGGTAAAACAACTCAACAGTAAAAGAATAGCATGGCACTGGCAGGAAAACAGACAAGTGCATCAATGGAATGAATTAAAAGCCCCAACATCAAAGAAAACACAAGTGGACACTTGATTTCTGATAAGGAAATTCACAAATACAAAATGGGGAAAAAAACACAGCAACTTCAACAAATGGTACCACTGAAACTAATTTTTTGCATGAAAAATTGAAATAGATTCATGTAGATCCCCTGCACAACACTCAAGCCCAGTGTGTCAAAGTCCCCAAGAAATCAGACACACTGAAGCAGAAACAAGACCAAGTGTGTAAAAGCTTTGAATACACTGGCACAGGGGACAACATTCTGAATTGAAAATCAATTAATAAATGGGACCCCATGAAACTGCAATGATTGTGTAAGTCCAAGGACACTGGCAATCAGGCAAAGGGTCAGCTTAAGAAATGGTTTTAGATATTTAACAACTCCACATACACTAGAGGCTAAATTAAAAGTATATAAAAACTAAAAAATATCTAGGTGTATGCTGTAGAAAATCTCTTCTGTATAATATGAATTTGTTTTACTCTCAGCCATTAACATCGAGCTCAAAATACTACAGCAGGGCATGCAGAGTTGGGTGGCTGGATCAAACTAGGATAATTCAGGGAAAAATGTTGGAGTCAGTGAAGTCATGAACCAGACAGAAAGGAAGGAAGAGAAGATGATGAATAGGCTAATGTCAAGAACCTTGGGCAGCACAAAAACTAATAGAAATGGGTTAATTTAAGTTGTAAGAGCTAGTTAGCAATAAGGCAGAGCTATTGGTTGAGCATTTATAATTAATATAAGCCTCAGTGTGTTTATTGGAGAGCTGCAGGTAGAACAAAACATCTGCCTACATTTGAAAATCTAAATAATCCAAATAAAAAATGGGGTATGAATATAAGCCAAGATTTCTCAGCAGATATATGTCAAGTAGCTGAGAAACACTTAAAGCAATGCTTGATACCATTAGCCACCAGAGAACTCCAAATCAAAACTACTTTTTGATTACTTCTTAGAACTTTGAGAATGGCAAATGTTAAACATGTAAAGGACAGCTCATGCTGGTAAGGAAGGGATGCACTTGTAAAAGTGCAATTTAATACAGACTTTATGAACATAAGTGTTGTCATTCTTCAGAAAACTGAGAGTCTATCTATGTCAATGCCCAGCTATACCACCCTTAGTCATAAACCCAAAGGTTGTTCCATTCTCTATTCATTATAACCATGACTGGAAAGAGCCAAGAATTCCATGAACTGGAGAACTGATTGTAAAAGAAATGAGGTGCATTTACACAATTTGATAGTTAGTCAACTGTAAAATATCTGGCATGAAAAAAAAGTGATTTTCTCAGTTCTCAGTGCTAATGTCAGATACCATAAAAGCAGGGAATCAAAACTCCTTCTTGCCCCTTACTTTTTCTTCTGTGTCCACCACTATTTATAGTTAGTCAGTGAATTCCCTTCATACACAGGTCCCTCTTCATGGGTAAGTCCACCATAAATGCTGCAGGAATTGGAAGAAACAGATTCACTGTTGTATTTCTTCTTTTCATAGAATAATCAATGTCCTGCCTGGATGCAAAACTGCCTTCCCAGGAATAAGCAGCTATATAAAATTACAAACAACTCCTTATTTAAATAGTGTGAGGCAAGCCTGGGCCCTAGGACTCATTAATCTAAACTTCTGGTTCCCAAGTTTCCTAATGATGTGTCATTGTAATATGTTAGTTCTTCCGGTTCTGGCGACATCACAACTATTATATTGCTTTCACTGCTACCTCATAACAATATTTTTTACTGTTATGAGTCATAAATATCTGTGTTTTCTGATTCTAGACATCTATACAGGAGACCACTCTAATTGGAAACTGAACATTCAAGCTTCCCTCCAAACACTGTACACACACCAATTCTGTGTTTTCATTCACATGGAAGTAATGAATACATGTGGAAAAATAACACCGAAATCCTCTTAAACTGCACCATCATGCCCTTGTATTGATTGAGACCCATGCATCTGACTGCCTTAAATTACAAGTTTTAATCTCACCATTGCCTAGAGTGTTTTTCCCTGAAGTGTATGCAGTGCACTATTACTCCTATTATGGTCTAAAGGGAGAAGCCAGGCTCCACATGCAAGTCATTTTTTATTTTATTTATTTTTTTTAGAGCTTGGACATAGCATGAAGTGGCATAGACTGGTAATTTTAGAACTCTGGGGTACTATGAACTTGCAATCCAAGAATTGTGGTTGTTTTGTCAAGAAGATAATGAGGGCAAAGTCGTGTTATGCTACAGATAGAGTTCACGGGACGTCAATCAACATACATTATCTTTCCTCAAATCCATTTTTCCAAAAAGCTGGAGATAAGCTCTTCTAGAATAAGTAAAACTTTAATTTAAACCAGGATTTATTGTTTGGTTCGACCCTATTATGAACCTTGAACAGCAATTTAGAGGACTGCTCTTTTACGTTCTGTTTACATTTCACTGGTTTTAAAATCAGGATTTTCTCTTTTATTATGGACATGCAACTTAAATGCTGTTAATCCTGATGAACAAACATTCACGTCTTGCCTAATCAATTTCTAACAGGTGTGGTTAGCATATAGGTCAAATAAATCTGGCCTATTCGGGAAGGAGAACTAAATTAGCTAAATTCTGCTTTGTGTGACTTAATGTCTCCTAATATATGGTAAGGTTTTATGACACCATTTATACTCTCTACAAACACTTTAGTAATGGATTACTACTGTACACATGAGATACCAGTTACAAGCTCGATACAATTAACTCCAGATAAATCCTGAATGTAAATGTTCAATATTAAAAGTGCAGAACTTCTGGAACATACTAGATAGATGAGGGCTCTTTGAATTTGGCACATATGTCTTCCCTGATGACAACCCAAGAACAACAGGTATCAGCAATTCAAAGGAATGTCAATATCAGGCATATTCTCAGCACAATCTGGCTCCAGATGCTCTGCTATGACATTAAGAACTGGCAAATTTCACAATGTGATGAGATCAAAGGCTGCTGCCATGTCCAATGGAATTTCAAGGAATAAAAAGGACAAGCAGATATAGGACACATAGCGCCTGGCAAGAAGCATGCTCAACCAGTTTCTGGCTGCTGGTTCCCACCCAGTTGGGGGAGGAACAGCTCCCTGGTCTCAGCATCAGCTGCTGCGACTCTCAATCTGGGACGATGGGAATCTCACACACCTTCCCAAGCCACTTTTTCCCTTCTAGGAACAGCCGATAATATATTACCATAGGAGGCTGTGGGGATTTCAAGCACTCAACCCACATCAGAGCCCAAAGAAAAGTGCACAACACAACTTTAGAATTCTTCACCAGTGGAATCAAGGCAGAACCCTGGCTCCTAGAATAATCCTTCCTTCAGTTAACAGATCTTCCTGGGACATGAGAAACAGGACATGGTGAGCAGAAAGTACAAGATAGCATGTTTCAAAACCCGTCTTCCATGTGAAGAAGAGATTTATCCCAGATATATCCCAGATTGGTTGCAGAATTGTGCCACATTCAACAGCAAGTCCCTTGCTAACGTGAACCAATGGTTTTGGTTTTTAAAGGATGTATACAAATGTTGAAGGAGGCTAATCAGACAATAATGCACAAGAGGAATACAGCGTAACTCAAGAACAATGTGAACAAAATCCAAAGGGCCTTCACGACTGACAACCACAATCCCAATTTTGGGCTATCATGAAGTTACTAACCCTGCCACATTCTGGACCTTTTCCATCATGGTAAATCCAGTTGCTGATTGCCTACCATTTCCCCCTGTTGTGTATGTTGTGTACACAAGAAAGTAGTCTTCCTATTTGGATTTGAATGCAGGAGACATTCTCCACCAGAATTCCTTATGTGGTAACTGCAATGGATAGTTGACTACAGGACTCAAAATTGTAATTTGAAAATGCAAAGGTGGTACAGCCCATTAATGTATGGGTTTAATTTGCAATTAAGAGGTAAGTAATTTCATTGCCCTGGGAAACATACAGCTAGGAACCAAAGACACCTGAGTCAACAAAACAGTGCAGTCTCAGAACCATGTCCTGTAATTGTAGAGATACAACTGCTATAGCCTTAATATGTCTTCCCAGGAAGAATTCACTCCACATATTTAAATGATCAATAAACCAAGTACCTTTAAGGACTGTGTGCATCAAACTCTGGCTGATCACTAAGAGGTGATGTTGTGGAAATTTATTTTAAGATATATTAGTTCATTTATGCCATGGAACATATATTAAATGATGATGGGAAACATGCCTTGAATTCTTTACTGTGGAGTTTGTTTAGCTCTATTAAGCTGTGATAATTTGCATGTCTGGAGCACCGGAAGGTCTAATAAAATGCTGACTGACCAATATCAAGGCAGAAGAAATGATAGGCAAGGTTGGAAGGCAGAGAGAATAAATATGAGAAATCCAGCAGGGGAGATGAAAGAGCAAGAAAATCAGGGCACATCCAGATATTCTAAAATAGAGCAATAGTGAATGTAAGATGCACAGAATTAAGGAATGGAAAAATCCCAGAGGCTAAAGATAGACAGGATCATTTAAAGATAAGAAAAGCTAGCAGGAAACAAGCCAAGTTAAGGAAGGGTGGGTATTCACAAATAAAAATAAGCCCCTGTGTGTGATTTATTTGGGATCAGGGTGGGGAACATGCCCTAAAGACCAAATTGTAAATATGTACAAGAAAAAGTCAATCTAGAAGAGATTTTCCAACCTATGTATGATATCACCCTTAAGTCTCTTACAGGCCCCAGCACCTACATCAAACAATTTAAATAGGGACAACAGAATGCAAGTGCAGCCACTGAGACAGATGAAGACTTAAAGAGGAAAATCTATGTTTTAGATCAGAAGTTACAACCTGCAGTATAAAGTTGTCTCAATATATTTTAATATCAGAGTCTATGAATCTCACACATACAAAGGGCAGAAGACACAAATACAGAAAACATCAAGGAAAATTCACGTATCTGTCCCTGAATGCTGTTCTTAGACAAGCAGTCCTTTTGAGCAACTTTAACCTCAGAATATGGCTGATATTAATCTCTGAGCATGATACCTCACAGGAACATCATGGTTGCTTCCATGCAGGACCAGAAGATCATCTTAACTAGGTCTTCCTGATGTCTATGACAGGGCTGTGAAACCACTGTAGACAATTCCATTTTTACTTTGGTTTATTTAATGTATATGGCTGTTTTCCTCCAGCCACCTGGGCACAGTACGCGCAAATGCTGGTATAGGGTACCATCTCCCTTGGAAGTCAAGTTACAGAAGATGGTTAGCTGCTATGCTTTCTGCTATGGTCATTTGTAATAACACCTAGTGCTCTTGTGTGCTAAGCTATATTTATAGTCATCTTCATTATTTAAAATATATTCTCATAACTTTTATTTAAAATGTATGTCACAAATTTACTCCTTCCTGCCTTTTCTCTATCCCTTCACATGTTCTTCCCTTTAAATTCCTTTCTTGTTAAGCACTTGTGAATATGTATGCACAAACATACAAATAAAATCAATAGAGTTCACTTCTCTTGGTTATGTATATATGGTTTGAGGACTGAACATGTGGTTTGCATTTGCAATTAGGGTGCTCATCCTTACCTGTGGCTAATTCTTCCAAATTCAGGATAATTCCTCTCTGTGAGCACTAGGCATCTGGACACAAAATGATCTGGGCTACCTTATTCAGGAAACATTAACAAAAATAAGTAGAAGGGTGGTAAATAGCTTAGCTAACAATTGCTGATGACAAGGCCCTGAAATCCTAGATCTTTGGGGAAGATTATGGACACTGTCCTGAACTAAGCATAGTCAATCTTTGACTTTGGTCCTCCCACTATACCCCATGAACCATTTTTATCTTGGATGACTTCGAAATCCTGAAACACCCACCTCAACTTTCTAAGAATCACGATTACAGGCCTCTGCCACCGTGCCTGGTTAAGGTGGCTTCAGCTTCCCATAGTGAGACATTAGAATGATGGGATGAGGAATTACAGTTAACAATACTCAAAATCCATTTATTTCTGTCAGCCTTGGTTTCAATATTTGCAGGATGAGGCAGTATTTTTCCCAGGATCTTTGATGAGTTAAAACAGACTAAATGGTGAGGAAGATAATATTTCTCATATTTGGAAATCAGTGAACTTTGAGGCAAAAATGATGCATTTGATAAGAAATTTTTTCTGTTCCTGGAGTGACCACGAGAGCCTGTGTCTTGGTTACCCTAACTGGTGAGGGTCAGTCACTCATCCTCAGTAAGCCAATTAATTAAATCACCTTATGTTGTGACATGCACTCAGTAGTCTTTATCGGCAGATCTCTCTGATATCCTAGGAAAACTTCCATCTATATATGTGTGTTCTGGGCCATGTAGGGAGTCACAGTAACACTATTCTTAAAAAGAAGAGAATAATTAATACAGAAAGGAAAATGACAAAGTAATATCATTTTAAATCATATTTATTTTGTTTGACTAATTTGGAAAAATAAAGAAAATATATGTTTAATAATGGATCCAAAGGGTCCAAACACACTTTGAAAGAAGACAAATGTATGCAAAACTAAATAATCTAAGTAAGCCATATAGTGAATATTCCCCATATTTAAAACCCTCCCACATTCTCAGTTCCTGTTTTTCCTATAATGTGGTCAGATAAGAAGTCAAAGTTTCTTTATTACAGACGTTCTCATTTGGAAGACATGAGTCTTTTTCCACAATGAGTTTCCTGAGAAAATTAGAATTTCATGATTCCCATGTTTCACTAGTTGCAGACCAAAATAGATCGCACAAAGTTGGCATCCAGTCTACAGACAAATGCCATTGTCTGAAAACCTGCAGTTACATTACAGACACACACATATAACAGATATTTTTGCTTTGATTTCAGTAAATTTCTTTTTCTTTTTTTTTATTTTTGAAGGTGTTATTTCCTTTATTTATAGAGTTTAGTGAAGAAACTAAAACAAACTTGGTGTGTGAGGAAAGACATTTGCAGTATGATTTCTGTTTTAGGCGTGTTATGGCTCCACCTGCTGGCTAACTAAAAGTAAATGTTAATTCATGATAAGCAAAGTACAGTCTGTTCTCTATAAATGCAAAGTGTGAGGCATTAGAAAAGACTTGTTTAGAGTGCAAGAGACTTCCTTATTTAATTTGAAATGCCTTTTTAATAGGGTTTGAAACAAGTCAACTCACTGCACAATGCTGTTTTAAATTTGAAATTCCTTTAAAGTTTCAATTAAAAAATTAATTACATTATAGTTAAGACAATCCATTAACCCCAAAAATTCCTACTAAAATTGAATAAGTGATTTGTACTAGATAATTTAAGAGAAATTGTTGGACATATTTGTAATAGTGATCATTTTTTATTTAATTTATTATTTTACGTGTCGATCATAGTTTCCTCTCCTTCCCCTCCCTGTGTCCCTTCCTCTCTCCCTCCTTCCCTCAATTTAACCTTCACTGCCCTCTCACATGTACTCTAACCACCATACCCTCCCATTCCCCCACCCCAATTCCAGATGTAGGGGAATGCCATCCAGTTGGGGTCATGTAGATCTGACAGGTCATGTGAAGTAGGGACTAGGGCTTCTCTCCTGTCTCAAGGTTAAGGCAGTTATTCCTCAATGGGGGATGTGCTCTCAAGGTCCTTTTGTGCACCAGGGATACACCCTGGCTCCACTGTCTGAGGTCCTTTAGACTGCTCAGTCCTTCTGGCTGAGATCCATATTCAGGAGGGCTTGAGTCAGTCCCATGCTGGCTTCCCAGCTGTCAGTCTGGTGGCCCATGACCTCCTCCCTGTTCAGGTAAGCTGTCTCTACATGTTTGTGTCTGGTCTTGTCCTCTCCATCTGCGTCTGGGTTCTAGTTTGACTCAGTGTTTATGTATGGGTGTTTGCTCCTGTTTCCAACAGGAATTAGATGAGGGCTCCATGTATAAGTTAGTTGTTGATCTCTATATCCAGGAAGGGCATTTATGGTAGCCATTCAAAGGAACTTCAAACTGTTAGTGGGTGGCAGTCTTGTAGTTCTCTAGGCCTTTCTTTGTGTGCAATTTTATCCTCAAACCAATACTGGCTTCCTATTATATGTCCTCTCTCTCTCTCTCTCTCCTCTCTCTCTCTCTCTCTCTCTCTCTCTCTCTCTCTCTCTCCTTTCTCTCCCTCTCTCCTGTCTTCTATTCCTAACAGGGCTATATCTTCCTAGTCGCATATATTTTCCTCTCCTCCCATTCACATTCTCCCACCTTTCTCTCCATTCGCTGACCCCCCCCACTTCCCCTGTGTTCTGGGGGACTTGTCCCTTTAGGCTTCTGTGAGTGACTTTATATGGATCTTTGAGAATACACCATGTATCTTAGTTCCTCTGGTGGTGTGAAATAAGGGCTTGTGATCCTTTGCTCTAGGTCTAAAATCCATATATGAGTGAGTACATACTATTTTCCTCTTTTTGTGTCTGGGTTTCCTCATTCTTGATGGTTTCTTCAAGTGTCATTCACTTGCCTGCAAATTTCAAGATACCATTACTTTTTTCTGCAGAGTAGTATTCCATTGTGTAGATGTGCCACATCTTCATTAACCATTCTTCAATTGAGGGGCTTCTGGGTTGTTTCCGCATTCTTGCTATTACAAATAGTGCTGCTAAGAACATAGTTGAACAGATGTGTTTGTGACATGGATGTGGATCATTTGGGTATATGCCTAAGAGCTGGATGGCCGGATCCTGTGGTAAACTAATTCCCATTTTCCTGAGGAACCACCATACTGATCTCCAAAATGGCTGTAAGAGTTTGCACTCCCACCAGCAGTGGAGGAGTGTTCCCCCTTCTCCACATCCTGTCTACAGGAATTTTTCAGCCTTTCGTGTTAAGTCATATACCTGTTAATCTTTGGGGGAGAGATGTGCTTCAGGCCACAGGAGCAGTCCTTACTACTGAGCCTGTTAAAAATATGCTGGCTGACCAAGGTTATATACAAAGAAAAAGACTGGGTAAATTCCTACAAGGTGACCCTCAGTCTGTTGCATCCAAAAATTTAATTATCAAAAGAGCCGGAGATCGCTCTGGGCTGGGAAATTTTCCCTAGGGTCTATTGCTATGCAGCCTGGTCCCATTTCTATTATCTTGAAAACTGATAAATCACTGTGGGTGGAGCAATGGCGCTTATCTATTGAGAAGTTACAGGCTGCACATCAACTTGTAAAGGAACAATTAGAGGCAGGACATATTGTTCCTTCCACTTCCCCATGGAATACCCCAATCTTTGTTATAAAGAAAAATTCTGGGAAATGGAGACTCCTACAAGATATTGGAGCTGTTAATGATTGTATGTAAATTATGGGAGCAACACAACCTGGCTTGCCTTCCCCTGTGGGTATTCCTCAAGGCTATCATTTATTAGTTATCGACCTAAAAGATTGTTTTTTTTTTTTTTTTTTTTTTAGCATTCCTTTGCATCCACAGGATAGTGAGGATTTGCATTTAGCATTCCTTCTATTAACTTTAAAGAGCCCTATAAAAGATATCAATGAGTTGTCTTGCCTCAAGGAATGGCCAATAGTCCCACTATTTGTCAAATTTATGTACCATTGGCCATTGCCCCTGTTAGAGAGAAATTTCAATCCCTATATATTATACATTATATGGATGATATTCTTTTAGCCGGCCCGGATTCTAAGGAAGTGAATAAGGCTTTTGGGTAATTGCAACATAATCTTCAACTAACTGGCTTAAGATTAGCCCCAGAAAAGGTGCAACAAGAATTTCCCTATCAATACCTGGGTCATCATTTGTTATTTTCTGGTATATGTCCTCAAAATATTACTTTAAGGCTGGATAATCTGACCACCCTTAATGATTTTCAAAAATTATTGGGAGACATAAATTGGTTTCGATCTAGTATGGCCCTAACCACTGGGCAGCTTAGACCATTATTTGATATTTTACAAGGAGATTCTGATCCCGCTTCTTCGCGCAACTTAACGCCTGCTGTGGCATCAGATGGATGTTACTCATGTTCCTTCCTTTGGTCGACTACAATTTGTTCATGTATCTGTGGATACCCATTCTCATCTCATATTTGCCTATGTTCATACTGGAGAAACGCTTAAGGATGTTAAGAGCCATTGTTTACAAGCCTATGCTTATATGGGAATGCCCAGACAATTAAAACCTGATAATGGCCCTGCTTATACTAGTCAGGGTTTTAACGCTTTTTGCAAAAAAAAAAAAAAAAAAAAAATTGTCTCACGTAACATGGATATCCCTTATAATCCTCAGGGTCAGGCCATGGTGGAACATGCACATCTCACAATTAAAGCCTATCTTCATAAAACAAAACAGGAGGAGTTTACAGGATCTCCTCATAATCACCTTTCTCTTGTCCTTTATATTTAAATTTTTTAACTATTGATGGTGCTGCTCGATCTGTGGCCAACAGGCATTGGGGCCCTGGGTCATCTGACTATGGCTGAGTTATGTGGAAGAGTGTCACTACTGCAAAATGGGGAGGCCCTGACCCAGTTCTAGTATGGTCTCGAAGGTCAGTTTGTGTGTTTCCACAAGACGCCGTTAACCTTGTTTGGGTGCCTGAGTGGCTGATTCACCATGTGCAGAGGGATGGTGATTTAACAGCCTTAAAGAAGGTCTGATGGGTCTTCAAGAATCTTCCTATCCTGATGCCAGTGGGTCTGAGTAGCCATATGTGGCCTTTTTTCCAGACCACTAATTATAGTTTGGATCAAGTGGCTATAAATTTACACTTTTATACAAAGGACAAGAATTTCAATTTCATCTCAGGTACTTTATTCTGGTTCTATTCTTATTGTTGTAAACAATGCTAATAATTTTGGAGGAAGTTTCAATTGTTCTCAGCAGGTCTGCCAAGTGTAACAGCTGTTGCGGGGACGTACCCAGGTGAGCAGCAGAGAGGATAGGAGATTCCGGGATCATGGCTGCCAATGCTGCCTTTACCACTGAAGCAACAGTTTCTACCATAGCCCTCTCCCAATATGTAAATACTGCAAGCACAGTGGATCAACTATCAGGTGATTTGGCTTAAGTCTTAGCCACCCAAATCACACTTTATTATCTAGTACAAATTGGCATTTTTAAACTAAATTTACAAACTAACCTATAGGAACACTTGAATTTTTGTGAGAAGCTCATTTGACTTCTTGTTCTGTCTTTCACACATATCTGTGTTAATAATAGTACCCTTCAGTGTACTATCAAGATGGCGGCTTCTCTGCATGAAGCCTCTGTTCCTAAGGCCACTGCCAGGGACTATAACTCCCTGCATGCACTGCAGGGCCGGGCTGGGCGGTCGCTCTGTGTGTGATGGCACAGGGCGGCGCCTTCTCCCTCAGCGTCTACAGCAATGGCGTCATTGCATTCTTTCTCACAGATTTGAGGAAGAAAAAGAATGAATAAAGAGATAATTTCTCATAATTCATCCCTAGAGAGATAACAAAATGATATCAACATTGATATCAAGAAATAAATAAATAATGAAATCACAAGAGACAGTTTAACACCAACACAGTGGATGCAGACTCCCCTCTTCCTGGAGTAGAAAAAGACAGATTTGAATAATGAAATAATCAGATAGTTAGATCGTCTGTCACACTTGAGTCACACAAGGTGGCACCAAACTTCAGGGTTCCCAGATTATATAATGAAACAATTTAATAATTACATCTTTAAATATGTAAGTCATTGACCTTTTTTGTATCATCAATTCATGGGCAGACTTGCCAGATATGGAAAAGTATGCTGTCATCATGCATTTTAAAAATTCCATAGGTTAATCATCAGATCATCATACTGTCTTGCCTGAAGAATTCTGCTGGCCTGCCATCATGACCAGCACCCGAATCTCTGTTGTGGTGCGGCAGGAACTGAGATAATGGGCCCAATCCTGGCGTAGCAGTAGTAGCTGAAAAGATGGTGGCAGCAGGGGCATCACCAGCAGAGCGGAAAGAGAGATGTTCTTCAGTGTTCTGGGTCATCATCCTTTTGTCAGGTCTCGGTGATGGTGCCGACCTCCTTGTGCCACTACTTCTTCTCATCGTAGGTCACAACTGATGTGAAGATGTGGAGGAAGAGCAGGTAGTCAACACCCAGACCACCATGCTGGCCTTGGTGAAGTCCTTTTACTTCTCAGAGGGCACCACGCAGTCTTCTGGACTCTTATCACCCAGCATCCCTAGTACTCTGTGAGATGCATAGATCATTCAGAAAATGCTCTACCCGTGTCTACAACTTTCCTAACCTTGTCCCTGACAGATATTTGCACCCTAATCATAATCAGTGATGGCACTTTCTGTCGTTTACATAATTTAAAGAAATAAATAAATAAGTCAGTAATAGCTAACTGTCACAATAAAGAGGTTATATAGCATTTAACTGGAAGGGAAGCATGGCCAGACTCCACTCATGAAGGAGGTCATCATCACCATTTAAACAATGAAACATCTCAGAGTTGAGTCATAAAATTCAACATCATGCACACCTGAGAAATTACTGTAGATCAGAAATAACATTTGTTCCCAGAAACTCAACTTTCTGAATCACACCATTGTTGTGGATGGTAGGTAAATGGTAATAGCACTCTGATCACGTATTGCTGAATGAAGATCCCCATCACCTCTTTTTAAAAGTTTCTAAGCTTTGTGTAAATCATGTAAGAAAACCTGAATTTTGAATGAGATGTTCATAAATTCCAGAAGCCAAACTTACAGTTTATCAGTGAATGTCCGCACAAAACACAAAAGCAACCCTGTTGTGCACAAAGGTGTCACCTGGTCTCAACTTTTCCATCTGGCAGAAAAAATTTTCTGTATATGAAAACTAGAACTTTAGGGCACACCAGGCTTTAATGTTCACTGTGACCTATTTGTGACCCCTTCAGCAGCTTATAAAAGACATTTTCTATTGGATGAGGATGGGGCTGGTTACTCTTTAAAAATTAGGGGTGTCTCCTTTATCATGTTTTGGAGATAACTGTCTGCACAAGACTGGAGATCAAATGTGTATTTTAGTATCCTAATCTGTAACAGACCTGGTTACTGTACTACTCATCTTTGGGTTATTTTTTAGGCATCACTCCCTCAGCTAAATTCTATTTTGTGTTACTCAGTATCCTGTAAGAATTGGTAAATATTTTGTAACCACAATTCTAATTTTTCTCATCATAGCTTATTGGTGGAGCATTATCCAACACAAGAATGTCATTTATGTATGACTTTAGTGGCCCATGCCTTTAATCCCAGCACTACAAAGGCATAGGAAGGCATATCTCTATGAGCTTGGGGATAACCTGCTCTACAGAGCAAGTCCCAGGTCAATTTTCTAACCTTTACAAAGAAACACTTTATTTGAAACAAAAAAAATCAATAAACCCAGGAACAAAAATATATAAATTAAATAAATATAAAAAAATAAATTAAATTATTGCCATTTCCAGGATATACCAAATTGACTCCAAATGGGGAATATCCCTTAGCCTACAGCCATGAGAGAAGGCCCTACCACAAAGGGAAGATTGTTATGATACCTCTTGGTAGGCTGATCTTCCTAGGGAGTGGATAGGGGATGTGATGGGGGAGAGGGGCCTGTGGGGGGTATGAGAGGATGGGAGGGAGAGGGAGCTGAGATCTATAAGAAAATAAGATGTTCTTATTAAGATTTTTAAAGTACAATATAAATAAATATAAATATATAAAGAAATAAAAAGAATGCCATCTACAGTATGTATAAAATTAACTCCTAATTCATCTTATACTGAAATGTTAGATGTGAAGTTAGGAACATCTTGAATGCACTGGGCAAACTGTGCCCCTCCATGTACTGATACTTCCCTTCCATATTCAGGAAAAGCATGTTGGTGTTGACTACAAAAACGTTTAAACACAAAGCTTCCTTATTGAAATGCATTCCTCTTATTAAGCCCCAAAATTAAAGTAATCACATTCTGCACCCTGATCTGCATAACTTCTAGGACTACATGGGATCTCATGGAAATTTGAATAAGTCATTAGGTTTCCAACCAGTCTCAGGGAGTCCCTGCCTCACAGTCTCTGCTTCTAAATTTCATCCTCTTCATTTTAGGATAGCATTCCATTGCTTACCATTCTATGTCTTCCTTGCTCTTCCATGCTCCTCACAGTTCCTACAGCAGTACTCACAGCAGAGCAACCAATCCAATGGTGCCTGCTGTGCTATAAAATCAAACCTGCAGCATGGCTCCAAAAATTTCCTGTAAAACCTTAGATTGGCCTGTGGGCTCAGATTCCCTGATTGGCTAGTGATTCTTGGTTGACAAGAGTAATTCCTCAATGGTTAGAGTGTTCTTAAAGCCAAAGCAGAAACATGCATTTTTTCTTTTATATTTTTTTATTTATTCATTTATTTATTTATTTATTTTGGTTTTTCAAGACAGGGTTTGGCTGTGTAGTAATTCCTGTCTTGGAACAAACTTTATAAACCGCGCTGGATAATTCAAAATCTTAATTATTATTATTATGATGAGGAGGACTGAGCATGATTATGATTACAACTGTAACTACTACTACTCTTGTCATTTTGTAGTAGATTTTTCTCATTAATTAATTTTATTTTCTTTATTGATTTTCCAACACATATTTTCAATACTGGCTGTCCTGGAACTCTATCTGCAGTTCAGGCAGCCCAAAATATTAAAAAAATTAAAGAGACTTTAGGAAATAAAAGGTGTTTGTTCTATGGCTTCTTGCTCAGATCAGAAGAAGGGCGGATCAATTGGAAATTACATTGTACATATAGACCCCAGAGTTTAGAACAGGTAGAAATAATGAATAGAACCATTAAGGTGGCTTTATTCAATTTAATGCTTGAAACTGGCTCTACAAACTGAGTACAACTCCTGACACTAGCCAGGGCCAGGGCCAGAGCCTGGGCCAAGGCCTGGGCCAGAGCCTGGGCCAGATCAGCCAGGGCTAAGTCCAGATCATCCAGGGCTAAGTCCAGAACGGCCAGGGCCAGAAATCCAAGGGCAAAGGCAACAAAGGCTAGGGCCAGAACGGCAAGGGCCAGGGCCAGAAATTTCTAAACAAGAACCCAGGACCTGAACGACCAGGGTCAGGGCAAGAAAAGCCAGAGCAAGAAAGGCCAGTGCTAGAATGGATAGGGCAAGGGCCAGAATGGCCATGGCTTGTACGACCAGGGCCAGGCCCAGAACACCCAGGGCCAGTACGGCAAGAGCCAGAACGACCTGGGTAAGGGTCAGAACGGCCAGGGTGAGGAACATGGCCAGGGCCAGTGCCAGGGCCAAGGACAGAACAGCCAGGGCCAGGGTCAGGGCAAGGGCCAGGGCCAGAACAGCCAGGGCCAGGGCCAGATCGACCAGGGCCAGAACGACCAGGGTAATGGTCAGAACGGCCAGAGCCAGGGCCAATATCAGGGACAGGTCCAGTGCCAGGGACAGGGAAAGAACAGCAAGGGACAGGGCCAGTGACAAAGCAAAAGCCAGGGCCAGGTTCAGGGCCAGGGACAGAATGGCCAGGGACAGAACCAGGGTGAGAAAGGCCAGGGCCAGCATGGCTAGGGCCATAAATGCCAAGGACAGATCGTTCAAGGCCAGGGCCAGAATGGCCAGGGACAGAACGTAAATAGATCTTTACATCAGCGATAGGTTTAGGACTTTGGTGCCATCTCATCAGGGTTAATATAAAAGGCCCACTAGTTAATTATCAATTTAATTTTCTAAATTCCTCATTATTCCAGGAAGAGATCAGTGTGACTACTCCATGTGAGATTTAAGTATGCACCACCATGACATTATTCAATCATTTTTCATTATATATTCATTATTTAAATCAATGAAGATGTTGTTCTTCTTGACTGGAGTCAGACCATTCCTCCATGGGAGTTAATCACATGGCATTATTTAATTATCTAAGTACTACTTCCTTGACATTCACTGGAGTTTGGTTCCATCTTCTGAAAGTTAAGTATGCAGGACTATCCAATTATTAACTTATTTGACTGTGTAAGAAATGATGGTATCATCTGTCATTTGGCTGCTGTGGGATCTACACAGCAGGATATCAGTACCAGGAGCAATGCCCAGAGAATGGGGGACACTGCCTTATAAAGTGATTACTGATTACATAATAGTAGATTTTTAACAACAGAATGATTACACAATTTTAAAATCTATACTGTTTCGCATCACCAGTTTCTGAGAGGTTGCAACAAAACTGACCCAAGAAGGACACAGTGAACACCGATTTTAAAAATGGAATAACTGAATGATCTCCTGATCGGGGAATCTCATCTAATGAACTCTGTCGGGCTGATAACATGACACAACAACAACAATAAATCACTCTAAAGAACCATACTAGAAAATGGGGTACAGGACTTAATAGAGAACATTCAATTGAGGAATCCAAAATGACTGAAAGAAATATAAGACAATGCTGAAAATCCTTAATCATCAGCCTAATGCAAATCTAAACAACTCCGAGAAACCCTGGGATCAAGCTCCTCTAAAGGTAAGAGAATGAAGAGGAGTTTATTTTATTTTCAATAACGAGAAAAGGTTTATGGTAGAGGCGATTAATTGTATTGATTCCATTGTAGATATTAGAAAATTGAAGCATAGAAAACAGGTTTAAAATACTCATCATTGTACTTGAATGACACAATGATGCTTTCGTTTTCATGCTTATTTCACTATAGGCATGTTGTAGATTGAGAGCCTGGTAAATATGTAGAACTCCAAAGACAGAGCCTTGCTTTATTTTTGTGAGAAAATCAGTGAGGCTGTAAAGTTAGTTCATCGGTGGTTACACTCCTTCTATCATATGGGTGGGGCTCTAGAATGTGAACTAATGTTGGTTCATAAATGATGCCTGGCAACCCTGCTTGCATGCTGTATCCTGCTATCATGGGCCAAGGACCAGAGAGCAGCTTCGAGAAAATGTTATTATGGGAAAATACAATCTGCCAAGATAACTTTTAATGACAGCATTTGATTTGCCAAAACAATTCATAGCCAAACACCTGGAATTATGCCTACAGCTATTACTGCTTACCAAATTCAAGATTACCTAATCATCACAGAATATAGTGTGTGGAGAAACAGTTTAAAATCTTCTGTTTATGAATACTCTCTCTCCTAAGAATTAAAACTATTTAACAAAAGATAATAAGACACATATTTACTCATCAAAAGGTGAATTTGTCCTTCCTGACTTCCTTCAGGAAGTTGATAATCCATTTGTTAGAGTAGAGTTAGTGATTATTGGATTTCAGTCCATCTCTTTTAAGGCAGCCGTCCAACATTAAATATGTGATATCTTATAAAAACGCTGCATACACAATGACAGTTCAGCATTAAAACATGTTATTACTCTGCTCTGCAATTAAATAAGGGATGAAACTGGGAGTTCCCCACAACCATGTGGGAGACAACTGAGATTCAATGGTGTCGAGTGTGGCATAATCATTCCTCTCATTATGTTGTTCTTAGATTATTAAAATAGGACATTAGATAATCCATGATCAGTGGATTGTGGTGACGCAATGTAGGAGGTAATTATTATAGACCATGTTAATATCAATTTTGTAGTTAAAATATTTAAATTAATCATGACAGCATCATTCATGAGCCTGGTTTGGAGCCACCTTAGGGAAGTGGATGATGTTACATGAACTCATTATTTGATTATTTAATTATATAAAACAATGATTATATCGTCCATGATACCTGGAATCTGGTGCCACAGATCACCTAATTACATAATTAATGAATTTAAATTGACAATCTGTGTTAATGCCAAGATAATGTAAATATTTGTATAGTTATGTAAACAACAATCCTCCATTCCATGAAGAGACCTGTAAAGCTCCCTCTTGCGGAGTTAATATGCAATATCATCACATTTTATGATTCATTGATTCAATTGATGACGATGACATCCTTCATGAATGGAGTCTGGCCATGCTTCCCTGCCAGTAAAATGCTACATCCCCTATTTATTATGACAGTTAGCTATTACTGACTTATCTAATTCGTTAAATTATGTAAACGACAGACAGTGCCATCTCCGATTATGGTTAGGGTGCAAATATCTGTCAGGGACAAGTTTAGGAAAGTTGTAGACATGGGCAGAGCATTTTCTGAATGATCTATGCATCTCCCAGAGTACGAGGGATGCTGGATGATTGAGTCCAGAAGGTTGCACGGTGCCAACCGAGAAGTACAAGGACTTCACCAAGGCCGGCATGGTGGTCTGGGTGTTGACTACCTGCTGTTCCTCCACATCTTCACATTGATTGTGATCTACCATGAGAAAAAGGAGTGGCACTAGCAGGTCGGCACCATCACCAAGATCTGGCAAAAAGATGATGACTCAGAACAGGGAAGAACATCTCTCACTCATGCATGCTGGTGATGCCCCTGCTGCAGCCATCTTTTCAGCTGATATCTACATTGTTGCTACTACTGCTATGCCAGGATTGGGCCCATTATCTCACCTCCTGCCACTCCACAACAGAGATTCAGGCACTTGTGATGGTGTCAGGCCAACAGAATTCATCAGGCAAGACAGTATGATTATCTGACGATTAACTGATGGCATTTTAAAAATGTGTGATGACAGTATACATTTTCATATCTGGCAAGTCTTCTCAGGAATTGATGATACAAAAAAAGTCAACGTCTTACATATTTAAAGATGTAATTATTAAATTCTTTCATTATACAATCTGTGATCCCTGAAGTTTGGTGCCACCTTGTGTGACTCAAGTTTGACATACAATCTAACTATCTGATTATTTCATTATTCAAATCTGTCTTTTTCTACTCCAAGAAGATTGGAGTCTGGATCCACCTTGTTGGTATTAAATTGTATCTTGTGATTTCTTTCTTTCTTTCTTTATTTCTTTGTTTATTTAAATCAATGTCGTTATCATTTTGTTATCTCTCTAGGGGTGAATTATGAGAAATTATCTCTTTATTCATTCATTTTTTTGTTCAAATCTATGATTACGAATACAATGACACTTCATTATTGATCAATCATTTAGGCTTCACGCATAAAACACCATCCACTTGTTTAATGTTTGTTCATGTAGTTATGAAAATCTGTCATTATTTATTCAGTGATCACTGGAGTTTAAGCCTCCTTAGGGGAGTCCATCATGCCAGACCATCACATCATCTAATACTACACTTACTTCCTTAACTGTTACATAGGAAATTAAATGATAATTTCATTTAATTAATATATTTAAAATACAGGTAATGTTATGGACCATACGTCCCTTTTGGTGTTAGATTTTGGGAGTTGATGATGTAACATCATCTCATTTCTTCCTCATTTAACTATGTAAATAGATCATTACATCACTGATAGGTTTAGGATTTCGGTGCCATCTCGTCAGTGTTAATATAAAATGACCACTAATTAAATATCAATTTATTTTTTTTAAATTCCTCATTATTCCAGGAAGAGATCTGTCTGACTACTCCATGTGGGATTTAAGTATGTACCACCATGACATTATTCAATCATTTTCCATTATATATTCATTATTTAAATCGATGAAGATGGTGTTCTTCTTGACTGGAGTCAGGCCATTCCTCCATGGGAGTTAATCACGTGGCATTATTTAATTATCTAAGTACTACTTCTTTGACAATCACTGGAGTTTGGTTCCATATTATGAATGTTAAGTATGGAGGACTATCCAATTATTAACTTATTTGATTGTGTAAGTAATGATTGTTTCATCCATCATTTGGCTACTGTTCGACTGACACAGCGGGAGATTGGTACTAGAAGCAGTTCCCAGAGAATGAAGGACACTGCGTTATCCAGTGGTTACTGATTACATAATATAAGATTTTTAACAATTGAATGATTAAACGATTTAACGAAAATCTGTATTGTTTTCATCATCAGTTTCTGATAAGTTGCAACAGAAGTGACACATGAAGGACAAAGTCACCACCGAGTTTAAAAATGGAATAACTGAATAATCTCATGATCAGGAATTCTCGTCAGATGAACTCTGTTTTGCTGATAACATGACACACCACCAATTCTAAATAACTCTAAATAACCATATTAGAAATTGGGATACAGGACTCCACAGAGAATTATCAATTGTGGAATCAAAAATGACTTATAGAAACATATTTCAGTGCTCAAAATCCTTAGTCTTGAGCCAAATGCATATCAAAACAACTCTGAGAAACCATGTGATCAAGATGATCTAAAGTTAAGTGAATGAATAGATGTTTATTTCGTTTTCAGTAAATTGAAAAGTAGTATGGTAGAGGTGATTAACGGTATTGTTTGCATACTGGAAATGAGAAATTGAACCATAGAAAATATGTTAAAATGCTCATCAATGTACTTGAATGCCATAATGATGCTTTAGTTTTCATGCTTATATCACTATAGGAATGTAATAGCTTGAGAGACTGGTAACTAGGTATGTCTCAAAAAAAGAGCCCTGCTTTGTTTTTGTGAGAAAATCAGTGAGGTTGTAAGGGTTGTCCATTTTTGGGTATTCTAATTTCAGCATGTGAGAGGTGCAGGAGAATGTGACAGAATGTTTTACCATAAATGTTGCCTGGCAACCATGCTTGCATTCTGTATCCTGGGCCATGAGCCAGAGAGCACCTACGTTGAGGTGTTGTCATGTGTCATTACAATCTCCCAAGAAAACTATCTCCTAAAACTTTTAATAACAGCATTTGATTCCATTAAACAAGACATAGCCAAATTCTGGAAGTTTGCCTTCAGCTATTACTGGCTACCCAATCAAGATTACCTATGATCAGAGAATATATTCTGTGGAGAAACTGTTCAAAGACTTCTGTTTATGAATGCTCTATCTCCTAATAAGTAAAACTATGGACTAAAAGATAATAAGATTCACAATTATTCATCAAAAGTTGAGTTTGCCACTGTTAACTTCCTTCAGGAGGGTGACAATCCATTCGTTAGAGTAGACTTAGGGATTATTGGATTATTTGAGGCAGTTATCCAATATTAAATATGTGATATTTTTAAGGCCCTGCATAAACAATGACATTTCATCATTTACACATTTTCCTACTCAACTCTGTGATTAATTAAGGGATGAACCAGGGAGTTTCACACAATCTTGTGGGAGTCATGTGAGATACAACGTGTGTCGAGTAAGTCAGACCATTTCATCCTCTTATTATGTTATTATTTATTTATGAAAATAGGACATTAGGTAATCCATGTCAGTGGATTATTTTGCCACAATGTGGAGTCAGGTATTTTATACCATCTAAATATTAATTATGTAACGAAATTATTTAAATCAATGATGACAGCATTATTCACGAGTGTGGATTAGAGCCACCTTAGGGAAGTGGATGATGTTACGTGAATTCATTATTTGATCATTCAGTTATATAAAACATGATTATATCATCGATGACACCTGGAATTAGGTGCCACTTTTTGGTGGGAAGTGTGACAGATCATTCAATTACATAATTAAATTATTTAAGTTGATACTTGGTCATAATACCCAAGACAATGTAAATAATAGTATAATTATGTAATCCAATAATCCCCTATTCCATGAAGAGTTCTGTAAAGCTCTCTCTTGGAGAGTTAATGGGCAATATCTTCAAATTTATGATTAATTGTTTAAATTGATGAGTATGACATCCTTCAGAACTGGAGTCTGTGCCATTCCTCCTTGCTAGTTAAATGCTGTGTCACCTATTTATTGTGACAATTAGCTATTACCAACTTATTTCACACTTTGAATACTTTAAATAGTAATAGGAAACATCAAGTAAGGGCAGGAAGGCAATTAAAGACTTCAATAGAAAGATAGGACCATAATTATATAATAGTACATGAGTAACATAAAACAGACGTTTACACTTCCCTGACAGGTCTTCGGGTAAAGGTGCCAGAAGATGAGGAAAAAAGGAAAGGCAGGACACAGAAAAGATAAAACCTCGGGAAGGGAGGTCTTGCTTAACATAAGTCTTACTCTAATTAAGCTTCTTATGATTAATAGCTTCCTGTTCCCTACTTTCAGGGGAGATGGAAGACATTTGAGATTTTTAAGAATTCCGTAGCAGTTATCTTTCAATTTGACCAGCTCATGAGAAGGCTACTCAAGCATTGCATCATGAGGAGAACTCATTACTTCAGGTGTACTTTACTGACTAAGCTTAAGTGACTGAAAACCCCAGCTCCATGTGGTGGGAAGAGTTGTTTTCACAGGATATGCAGCAACCCCTCCACAAAGGCCCTGGATGTAGGCAATTGCATTCTTTCCTAAGCATCTTCATTATGTAAAAGGAGAGGTTCTATTTCAGTCTCAATACCTGAGAGTCTAAGCATAGTTCCTGAGGCTGATACTCAATCTACTAAGCTCATTAATGGGTTTGAGAAGGAGCTATGTTCTTTCTTTATGAGTCAGGACCTATACAGAAGGCTTGCTTGCTCAGTCAACCCCTGAACACAACAGTGTTTACTTTTTTAAACTGTTGTCATTTTGCTCATCTTGCCCATCTTGCCAAACTTTGGTTTTCTCTAGAAGGAAACTGAACCATCTGGAAGACCATGCCAGTAATACCCCTTAAGCAGCTTGTGAAAGACCTGTTCTATGATATGAGGATTGGCCTAGGGGCTGTTTGTAAATAAGGAGTTTCTCCTTTGACATGGTACAGCCAAATAACTACAGAGAGATTTAGGCATACAAAGAGAGATAATTGTTGTGTAGCTTCACACTGAGTTTAGGTGAACTGAATTTGCTCTTTACTTAGTTGTCACAGGCACTTAAAATCAAGAAAGAGAAGCAGGAACCAGATGACAAACCAGATAGTTGCTCTTAATCCTGCTAGCAAGGTGGATGATGGCCCTATGAATGTTGGAGTTTTATCCCTGAAACTCATAGCAAATGCTTGGAAAATGCGTAGTAATTAAAAAGTAGTCTTCATAGAAATTTGAATAGTTGGAGAGAAAAGAAACTAGGAAGTTTGTATTTGTGAGCAATATTTTTAGACAACACACGTTCAGTGAGCAGGTTAAAATCAAAAGAAAGCAAAAACTAACTGCATTATGCGAGGTTCTCTGCATGAACAGGCATGGCAGGATGACTCTTTCCACATATGTAGAGTGAATTCATTACAATGTCTCATAGGCTGTGATCCAGGTAGTCCAAAAATGGCTGTCCAACAGTGGGAATCTGAAGGCTATAGCAGTTATTTTTTTCACCAGGGTGCATGTTTCAGCTGGTCATCACTGTACACCAAAAATCCAAAGAAGAAGACTCTAAATCTAGTAAACTAATATACTTGCTAGCCATAATTAGGGTAAGCAGCAACAGAAGGAGAGCCTCCTCCTTCAATACCCTTTATACAAGCAGGATACCACCAGATGATGTGACTCATATTAAGGTGTATCTAATTCTTCATTATGTGTTTTGTTTTATTATTGTAGTTCATTTTTGTTTACTGACAGCCTGCTCAGTTCTGATATTAAACATGTGTACAGCCACCAAGTAGTTAAAGATGAATCTCATCCTCTAATCGCATATAAAGCTTCTCTGAGTGGCTTTGACAGTTCTGTAACACATTCTGCCTGCCTGTCTTGTCTGAAAACTATATGGGAATCCATTCCAACTCGTCATGAGTATAGAGAGCTCAAATACCTCCTATTGTCCCTAAAATATTATCTTTCCTAATATACAGTGTCTGGGCCTTGATGCTGAATAACTCCTATCTAAAAAACAATATATTTGGGCCCATACAGGCTTATATACACCCTTCAGACAGGGCATATATGCAAGTATGGGGTTCCTTAAGGCAGATAATACAAGCAGTTATGGAGTTTCTTTAGTATTAGGGGAAGCAATTCCTATTTGCTCTTTATACATATTAATAGAACACCTCTGCCATTGCCCCACTATTGGTTGACTAAAGTTTGAGGTATGAATTAAATGGAGAATTCAGTATTTGTAGTGAGATATTCACCTTGTCCTTGGCTGTGGCATAGACCATGCCCACTGGTGGTGGAGACAGATCCAGGACTTGACATGGGGGAACTAATTCTGAGGAGGATACTGGGAGAGCTCTCTTGCCTGTAGGATGGGAACCCCTATCCTGGAACCAATAAACTGCTGGTGTTCATCTGTCTGTGTTGTAAGTTATTTCCCCCTGAATAAACATCTATTCATCCTATATTTTTCTCCTTATCCTTATTGTGCATCAATATCTTTTGTCATAAGCAGGATCTGTATTTTTTCTAGACCTGGATATCACCAAGGCCGCAGATGTGGTTCCCTTCCCCCACCATCCCAGAATGGGCAGGGTCACTTACCTGACCAGGTAGACACACCACAGCCGTGTGGACATTTGCATCTGCCTGACAACTTTACCTCCACAGCAGCCCTGAGAAAGTACTCACTGGTTCTCATCTTTTGCCAATCCTCGGCTTTGCATTTTCTGCTGGCACACACATGAGGCCTGTCCAGCTGATGTGTTTCTTGCATCCCAGAGGGGTCCAGTAAGTGGCAACACCTATTAGCTATGGGATTCCAGCAATCTGCACAAGTACTTTCACTCATGCATTTAACAAAATTTTGCTTATTGTTTACAAAAGTTTGTTTTAATTTATATGGGGTTGGTTATAAATGGTTAATGACAACAACCAATCTCTTTTTAAAGGTAAAAAGGGGATTATGGTATAGATATGAATACTTCATTTTGGAATGGATTTTCATTTATTCATACAATTTAAGGTCAATTTTGTAATATCTATATTTCTCTTGTTAGGTATTGTGTTTATGTGCTCAGTAATAAATATAGTCTATAATTTTGTGCAGATTATAGATAGTTACCTATAATAGTCAAAACTTATAGTTAAGTTAGTTAGGATTCCGAGGTATACAGACATGTATTTAAGGTAAATAGGTATTCTTGAAAACTTTCAAAGACCTACAGAATATGGCATTTAAATGGTTTAGGGTTCTCGTGACAGTGAGAGCATAAATGCTCCTGGCAGCACCACCTGAGTCAAAAGAAAGATGGAAGATGGACATAGAAGAAACTTGTTATGGAGTTTGCTTTCAATATAGCAACTAGCCATTTGGACAAGATACTGCTCTTGTTGGACTGTTTGACTTCATACTGTATAAACTGGACATGCAGGACCCACAGAAAAGTGACTGCTGATTCAAGATGGACATTACTACAGAGATCCTGCTTCATGGAAGAGTCTGTCAGACAGTCTAGAGGACACAGAGAAAGTGATTGACAAACTGCCAATACAAGAAGACAGTTTAAAGTTTCCTGCTTTGCTAAAGAGCCTGCTAGACACACTATGGCCTATGCGCTAAAGATGAAAGATTACAAAAGAATTTCAGGTGACCAGGCAGTGAGTTGCCTCTGTCATTTCTATAGTTTATATATTAACATTTGTGGTCTTTGATGGAGTTGAAGACAAATAGTTATGGTTATGGTTTTCTTTAGTTAGGAAGAAATACGTTACATATAGGACTGTAGATTCACAAATATAGGATAGATGATAGAATAGTTTCTTTTAGTCTTGCTAAATGTTTAATGGACTAACTATTGTTAACTGGATTCTTACTTGATAACTGTTGTGTTATATATTTTGCTATATTTGGGGTTAAAATCCTTCATGTTATTTTAGACGAAAAGCGAGATGGTGGGAGATGTCATTCTGTATATGTTTCTCATACTGGTTAATGAATAAACACTGTTGGCCAATGAGGAAAGCAAGATTGTGGGACTAGGGACAAGGAGGAAGAAGTAGTGAGGAGAGTCAATATGGAGAGTGTGGAAAAAGCAGTATGTCGACGGCTCTCCAGTAGAGGAAATACACAGATCAACAGAAATGGGTTAATGCTTAAGACAGGGCTGCCGATAAGAAACAAGTACTTGGCCTACAGAATGATATCTAATATAAAGTCTCAGTGAGTTAAATGGGGCTGGCGCGGTGGCGGGACAAGACCAGGTGGTGGGCGGAAAAAAAGTACTCTTACTTACTCTACACACCATGGCC